>NC_079892.1:13554476-13854476 GCF_024868665.1 Triplophysa rosa
GACAGACAGACCAAAACAAACAGATAAACAAAATTTATTAGAGACTAGAAATCATTTTAGGGATGGACTACGTCCATCGGGATAATGTTCCTGTTGCTGTTATATAAAGCATAGGGCATTAAATTAAGCTTTTAAACCAAATCTCTCTCTCCCTTTTTCTGGACTTCATGACATTTTTTACCTGAGATTTATCGGTTAAAGCATCCTGACCAGGCCAATGGCGTGAATACGTTCGATTTGTTATCATTTTCACTACCGCAGTTTATTCCCTAAAACCAAAACATCTGCCTTTAAAAAACCCACATCGACTCTAATCAGCAGTAATGTGAAGATAAAAGCACTTCATAATCTTCATCAAACAAAACCGATCAATCTCACGCTGGAACATTTCTTCAAGCCCAGAAAGCCGGAGAGACAGGAAAAAAACAGAGAGTCTAAAAGCCAGTTCTTTTCTCCAAACTTCGGTTTAGAACCGTCAACAACAAAAAGTTCAATTCACTGCAATATTCATAAATCATTTACGGAGTGAAATTAGCATGTTGGAGTAAATATAGGTTCTTGTATTTTGCACCACAGAACACTGTTATACAGACAGAAGATCTAGCTATTTTCAGCTCAATAGGTCTTCATAAAAGTTCGTTTTATTTTCAAACTTTGGTGCAAACTGCTATTCAGAGACATGCCAATGCCACAGAATATATTATCTCAGCAGTCGATTTTATTCGTCAGACTGGGAACTATTTCTCTCCCCTGAAAGAACAAACAAAGAATATTGCATAATCGCGAAAAAAGTAGAAGCGACAAAGTCAAATAATGTTATCAATGTGTATGGTAAGGACAAAATGATCCAGCAGTAGTATCCGTAAATATCAACTGTTTCTAACCACATGACTGAGTACATTATTAAGTGAATTGCCTTTTTCAATTGTCACGGTAGACAAAACACAGGAAACTATGACGTTTCACAAGCCAGACTCAAACTTGCATTCCCCACTTGAGCACTGAAGCTCAATGTCTCAAAATAAAACCCCTATTTATATATTTACATACTCTCTCTCTGAGCGGTCAGGAAAGCGTAATAAATCTAATAGACATTGATAGAATCTCCTTTTCGCTCACACCACTCGCGCAAGAGTCTGAGAGGGCACTCTGCTGGTCTCTTCAAACACACACGGGATTTCTTAAACACACTCGTGCTCACACATAGACACATCCAGGCAAACACACGCTTCTCATTCGGCCTACAGTTCCAACATATCTACAAATACGCAGGATATCCCGATAAATGCATAAATAATTCAAAGCTGTTAGCCTTGGCAGGCCGGCGTGTTTGAGAATATCTTTGTATATTTTAACTGCCACTCGAAGCTCCTGCATGGCTGGTTATTTGAGGAGAAATCTATACCATCCATTCACAGATGTAGACGACAGGCACACAAGCAGGAATGAATCGCTGCCTTTGACAAGGTCAATCAAATCAGCAGGAAAGAAGAACAACATAGGAGGTCGGTTTAATATCTCAATTGTTTCTCCAAAACATAAAAAGTTGCTAGTAATCTTAAATAAAGAGACAATGTCTTATAAGTCTGCATTCGATTTAAATCACCTGCGTTACAGTAGGCTACCCACATTAACTTTGCATTGATATTCCAAGTCTATGAAACCTGTGCAGGGTCTGTGGTCACTAGAGTTCAATTTGTGTCTGCGCTACAGCCAATCAGAAAGCAGCACTATAATCCAGCATTAATGCTTGGGGCTTTATAAGCGGCAATAATAATCGACACATTTTCCGTTGAAATATCCTGCCAGTTTTCTTGTGATTTTTCTCTGACTGGACCAAAGCACGACGAAGAGGGTAAAATCCCGATCCAACAACAAAGTCCAGGAACATGTTTTGAATTAGACTGGTGTGTTTTTGGAAGTGAGGGGTAGGACCATATTAATGAAGTAAAGAGAAGCGGACGGTGAAACCACACGGAGGCCAAACCTTGATAACTTCCCTCAAACCACCTTGTGGTAATTACTTTTTTCCTAAATGCAAACTACTTCCTTGTTGTTGGAAGAAAATGAACCTCGACTTACTCTGCACAGATCCAATATGAGTTTTGGTGTGTTTACATTGAATGAGATTAAATCTGACTGTGGTTACACTGAAGTGATAGTTCGCCCAAAAATAACAATTCTGTCATCATTTACTCACGCTCTTGTCATTTCAAACCTGCATGACTTTCTTTCTTCCGCAGAACACAAAAGAAGATATTATGAAAAAAGGTTGGTAACCAAACAGTCCCGGCACCCATTCACTTCTATTGTACAGTATGGACACAAAAACTATGCAAGTCTGCATGGTTCGGTATGCTGTTCGGTTAACAACATTCTTTAAAATATCTTTTGTGTTCTGCAGAAAAAAAGAAAATCATACAGGTTTGAAATGTCAAGAGGGTGAGTAAATGATGAAAGAATTTTCATTTTTAGGTGAACTATCACTTAATATCCAAGCAGACAATGCAAAACTGGCCTGTTGCTGTCAGTGTGTCTAAGAAGTAAATATGTTGCATAGACATACACTTGCATAAATTGGTTAATCATCACAGTCCTAATTGAATTTATATAATATTTAAATATATACTATATATAAAATGGATACCTTTCACCATGCCATTAAGAACCATGGCTGGTGAGCATATACAGAAACTCCTTCAACACTGTCCCAAGAAGATATTTTCTCAAGATGATTGATGATAAAATGTGATTTCTTTTTTGTCACAACATAAATTCCCATCATTACATTTGATTTAAACCATGTTATTCTAAAATGTAGAGAAACTGTATAAATAAAGAAAAAGTAAACCTTTATACTTATTGGTTGTTTTTTAGACATTTAAGATTTTTAAGTTCATTAGAAACATTTAAACAGATAGACAGACAGATAAGTAGATAGATGGACGGACGGACAGACAGTCGGACAGACGGATGGATAGACATTTACATTTATGCATTTGGCAGACGCTGTTATCCAAAGTGACTTACATTGCATTGTATTATACATTTGTTTCTGACTATGTGCAATCCCCTGGGATCGAACCCATGACCTTGCCGTTGCTAGCGCCATGCTCCTACCACTGGGATCTGTATGTCACGTTAGTCAAGACACACCTCCATCCTATCCTGTTCCACATCACTACATGTAGTTGTTTATCAGCACATGGACACACATGTGAATGAGCCTCTAAACCCAGCCCTACAAAAGTTGTCAAGATAAAGTGCCTTCCAGATACCACAGAGTTGCCAGCATTTAAAGCGTCTAGAATTAATTTGGAAAGTTTCATCCAGAATTACATAATCATCAATATTTGCCAGAAGCATCTTTTATCGGCAGTATTTTTCATCAGCGAGGCAATACAGCAACTTTAATGACGCCCATAAATAAAAAGCCAAACTTGTATTTTGAGCGCAGAGCTCGTAAACATTCAAAGAACCTAAAGCTGACAAGTCCAGCCAACACCGACTCCAGCTTTGAGCACGATACAGTATAACGTCTGAGATTTATGACAAGAGATACGCTTGAGCTGGAGTCTGTCTAATACCAAAATGAAGCAAAACGTGTTAAGACCCCTGAAGTGTGAGGAGTTCCTGGATTAATAATGAACACATGTCCGGAGCACATCAGCTTCTTCCAGTGGCTACACTTTAGGATTAGGAGAAGCAGTCTCATGGAAACAGTTCTGTTCTTCTTCCACTCACCCCTCGTAACTAAACCTTATCCCACTTGCCTCAAATCAACAGTCACATATTTCAGCTGCTATTTTTCTGTCGACGGGTGCAATCTAGACTGAATGATAAACAAGCTGTAAAGAACGAAGTGGGAGAGAACGTTGGTTTCTGGCTTTCGAATGAAATTCAGACAAACTTTCCACAACAAACTGGACACACCACACCGCTGTCTCCACTAAATGGTGTCTGGGGTGCCACAGTTTGTCTTTAAATGCATTTGGGCCGCCCTGAAAAGATACATGACCGCATTCGTAACGTTTAGAAGTGTTCGTTGCGTTGTCTGTTTAAGAGATCAAAATATGTGCTTTCGGACGCCTAGGTAGAAAAATCTCTTCTCTATAGAGACTGTCCCAATCCATTTTAGCATCTGAACACCGTGTTTCCATTTCAGGGCGTTTCTTTCGACCGGGATAACACTTCATTGAACTGAAAATAATATTATATAATATATTACTAGATTTCATAGCTCCATTCCGGTTTCTTTCCTCAGCGACTTTGAAACTGAGAGTCCCAGCGCTTATGGAAGCCTCTTCGCCAACAATACAAGAGACAGAAGCGGGTATTCAATTGAAATACAGCCCCAATGTTACAGTGTAATCTATGGCCAATCCACTCCTGGAAAGGTTTGCTTTGTCTGGTGTGAAGAACTGTGAAGACAAACTTCTCTTTGTGCGATGAATCTCACACACAGAACGAAGGTTACTGCACCACAACCAAAAAAAAAAGAAGCCACTCAAAAACACCAAATACCCCCTACAGCATCAGACAAAAGATGACCCTAGTTAGGAACCCCTACTATATACAAACCATCAGTGGTTCCCAACCCCGTTCCTGAAAGACCCTTAGCATTGTACATTCCGGATGTTTCCCTAATAAAACACACCTGATTCGACTCGTAAGCCCATCAGGAACAGGACCGGGAACCACCAATCTAAACTGTTTACCTCAAGTCAGTCCATTACTTAAGATTTCAAGTACATAATTTAATTTGTCCCAATTTCACAAACCCCCTGCAGTTCCGGCATGAACTTCCAGAGCAGGCCTGCTGAGATTTTCTCCTGGAGGGCCACAATGCTGTTTATCTCCAAACCTACCTGAAGAAGCCCTTCAAATTCTGTTCGATTATTGGAAAATGACATCTGCGTAAGAGCAAAGTCTGAACTAAATTTTGGAGAACAATGGCCCTCGAGGAGCAGATGTGAAAAGTCCTGTTCGTGCCCCGTGGTTTCATAAACTCGTCACGCAACTCCGTTCTACCCTCAAAACTCTGCCCACCTTTAGTATTACTGTCTTGGGTAAGCCGTAGATCAGAGTCCTTCATTTATGAGTCCTTAAGGGCATGATCATTGCAGCGTTTGTTTTGCCTTCCTCCGTTTTCCCATGGGTGAAGGACCATTTCCAACTATTCACGGCACATCTTTGCCCAGCAGGCCTTCCTGTTCACAGAAGTCCGCTCATAGGAATAGGTTCATCTATCGGTTGCCCATTCCCAGCCCTGAAAATTTGTCACTTTCCATAACTTTTAAGCTGCTTTGTATTTCATTCAGACGGAAACAGGGTAGGGGAGACATGTCATCCAAGAGCATCTTTTACGGATTTGACATTTGTTCGCTATGCGTATGACATTTAGTATTTATCGAAAGCCAAGAATACCTTGCGTACGATTAGCAGAGCAAAAGAGACAGCGGGGCTTAAAACTTGAATGGAGTTTTCTTTCTTTCTTTTCCTCTAACTATTATTTATCTTGGTCTCCTTGAAATAAAAACGTAGCCATACGGACGTAAGCATGTCGAATAACGCTGCAGTTCATTCAGTATAGAACCCACAATCTGGGTGCCAAAAACGGTCCGGAAATTTTCCACCCAGACTTTTTATTTACTGAATCCCAGTCTGACTATCAAACATTATTCCACTTTTTTGCAAAGAATCTCCAAATTTTCCCCTTGCGTAATATCCCTCAATAATATGTTCTCTTCCCACAGCACTCCCCAAATATCCCACAACACACTTAATTCCAGAGACGAATCCAATGACTCCATCATATTTACGTGACTCTACTTCAGAGATTCTGGTTAGCTTCTTCTGCCCCAGATTTATGCCCCGAAGTGGGTCCTTCACATCATTCACCAAAACATCAGAAGAACATCTGATGTCACGACGTGTCCACACTTCTCGTAACGCGTTTCACATAAACATACATTTTTTTCCATACTCTGAGAAAAACGGTATAGTTTTAAAGCACATCGATTCCCATTCGCTCTCCAAAAAGGGTCATGGAAAAAAAACACTTTCTTCTCAGTGTGTTCAGCAGTCATAACAGAAATATTCCACACTTCAATAGCTCCATATGCTCTAAATAACATCCCATTCCAGAGACGTGTGCTAACCGAGCACCATCTCCGTGCATAACGGCTCGTCTCAAAAGCATTGTTTATAATCCCTGCGTCCCCCATGTACGACGTTAAATGTTTGATGACCACAAGCTAACGGGTGATGTATTATTTTGGATGACATATTGCTCTGTTTCCTGCACAACCTCTATCAGCACCGGTTCGATCAACCACAACATGGGGGAATAGGTGGTAAAATGTAATTGTGGAGCATCTGGGCTTGTTTGTTCAAATGTTCGAGACCTCGTGATTCATCCACAGTGTCGCCGCGAGCTGGGGATTCCATCACGTCAAAAGCTCATCGCTCCATGACATCCCGAGACTTGCGGATTCGCTTTGGGAATTGAGTGAATCACGCCGAGGTGTGGCTGTTATCACACAGACTGAGCTGAGCAGACATGAAGACCAGCTGCAAGCTCAGCTGCGGCGGCTGCTTAACCGTAGGGAAAAGAAAGTAAGCCCAAAAGCCATTGTAAATTGTTCTAAAATACAATTATTGTCCCCACAAATAAGGTCTGTACAGAACACTTCTGAAAACTGTCATTCCCAATGCAACAAATATTCAGAAATTCTTAACTTGGTGAACAAACTTACTGTAAATGTATTCAATTATGAAAAGCTCTGTTCACAAACCAAGTAAGCGGTCAGCATTTGTGTTCATGCAACTGGAAGACGCTTAGTTGAGGTGACAGTACGTCGCATTCAAGAAATCCATTGCCTGGTGGCAGCACTGAAATCAAACATATACCGCACAAGAAACTGACTCACAACTGATTTCAATGAAGGTGATTTGAGACAGATGACACAATATTCTTGAGTAAACATACGCTGTATGGATCTTGTGGAGATCTTATAAGCTTCCAACGCTCTCCATTCTTGTATTATCATTATTATCTCTCAAGGGACACTGCTGCTTTCTCATTTACAGTTCTTTACTGTAACACAGAACAGGACTTCCTCAATAATATCTTTGAACTTACATACTGTAGATCCAATAGGTGTCCAAAAATGTCTTTTGGGGCCTCTCTAATGACCGTTTCTGGGACTTTAGGAGCAAATGCCCATTTGATGATGTAACCGTTTTGTGTTTTCGGGTCAAAAGGTTGGCTTTGATATTCGTGCTGTGATTTATTGTTTTACGGCAAATGAAAATGCTCAGCTGTAAATGTCAAGATTGAGGTGTGAAGAAGAACCCAAGCGCAGGCAACGGCAGTGAAGGGGTTAACAGATATATTTATTTAAACAGAAACAGAAACAAAACACCCACAATGGGGAAAACGGAACTCAGAAATATATATATAAAACAAAAGACTTCCCACGAGGGGGCAAAATGAAAACAAGACAAATAACTAAACTCAAGGTACTCGACACAACGTCTTAAACTAAAACATGGCAGGATAAAACTAAAGCAAAAAACACAAGACTCACAGTTCTCACACGACACAGGAACACGGGCGACGGCATGAACACATACACACAGATACAATCCACGAGCACAAGACAAAGAAACAAGAGGGTATTTAAAGGGAAGACAAACGAGGGATAACGACACGGGGCAGGTGTGGGTAATCAAACACTTAGGAAAGGATAACGAGGAAACGAGAGGAATGGGGCCAATGACAAGACACTGGAGAGAACGTATATTATAATCAAACAGACAATAATATGTTTCTCTCCACACATAACCAAAGACTTTGTCATGACTCTGCTACAGGACCAAGAAAAACATGACTAAGGAAGCAGAGCCATGACAGTAAAATTAACAAAAAAAAAAACAGCACCACCCACCAACCCACAGCATTTGTACAGCATGTATCATAACCAGCTGCATGGATAACTGAGCCGTGCAAGTCTATGAGGCCTATTCAATTATTATTATTATTATTAAGTTCCATTATTATCAACCATTATTATTTCTTCCAGGTTCTTACTGGATACTAGTTGCCACACAGAGGTTGTCTGTTGTAAAATTATACCAGCATTCATTTCCATTTTGCTGGCCTACCATATATTTTTCATTTTTAGTGCCTATTTCTGATTTGCTAATAGGACTAGGTGTTATATGCTGTTTATCGCTTATTCCCACTAATATGTTAAAGACACTCTTTTATTTTGATTTGTCTTGTGTCTTTGTCTATGTATATTCTACAATGTGTTTTCTGTAAAGTACATTGTAAAAACCATTATGTAAATAAACTTGAACAGAATTGAATTAATCTTGGAAGACTCCTAATACTTCATTGTCTTCCTAATCGAGAAAACGCAACCATTCCACAATCTTCTATTTCCATCTTGAAAAACAAATCACACTGTTTCATCCTACTGAAAACATTTCTTCATCTCAACGTTTATTATGGAACACTGTACTTTAAATAAAGTGAGTAATCTTTCACGCTTTTATTATGGATGCATGATGAACTTTTTATTCTCTTAGAAATACTTCTTGAGAAAACTGTAAAGAGAGAGAGAGGGTGAGAGCACGACAGAAATTGAAGGACAGGCTCTCTTGCCAGATATACGGCAGCTTTATAGCTGTTGGCTTGTGTTCTACTTAACGCTTTAACTTTTACACACACAGTATATCAGTCATCTGCCTAACAGCCAGTGGAGTCAGTCCTGTGCCGAGGCACTTCTGAAACCACCCATGTCACCGCTGCAGAGACTACGAATGGACCCCTGGCGTACCCCAGACGCGAAAAACAGGGTTCGGAGCTAATGAATGGGTATTTTCAGCACACAATGAGGTTCAAATTATTCTGATGTCATGGAATGGTCAAACACAATCAGTATAACATATACATTTCAACAACATTGTACACATGCCGGATAAATGGTGTGACATGCTAACAACTTTCTAGTCTACAGGGAAATAAGCAACATTTGGTGAAGTCTAATCTGCGCTTGGTTTTGTAATACGTGAATTTATTTCTTGTAATGGACACATCTATTGATTTCGGTATGTTTTTACCAATGAATAAATCTCTGAGGTTATAATTCACGTTGAATTATTCACGTTTTTTTGTACATTATGCTGTGTTAGTATTTAAAGGTGACTATACTGTGTCGGTCAAACATTTTCACTTTAATCATGGTTAAATCCCAGTTTAATTTCGAGAGATGAATAGACGGTTTCAGCAGCAACAGCATAAACAAACGTTATGTGGCCCTGAACTTAACTTCTGGTAAACCTCCGCAAAGAATGAATAACTGTAGAGTAGTTTTAATTTGGTAACACTTTATTTTACAGTGCCCTTGTTACACGTTACATGTATTTACTGTAGTATTTACGATAAATTAGGCATAATTACATGCAACTAACCCTAAACCAAACCCTAATCCTATAGTAAGTACATGTAGTTCATTTTAATTACGCAGTCCTTAAATGTATAATTACACTGTAACACGGGCACTGTAAAATAAAGTGCAACCATAAATTGTTATAATATAACCAAACAGACCGAAAGTTAACGTCAGGCGTGTGCGTCCGATATAACAGCCTAAAGGTCAACACAATTACATTGCTATTTATTTGAGTGGCTTAATATCAATTCCGGCAACTAATTTCAACCAATGACAACGTGATAAGGGCGGAGCTACAGCTGAAGGTTTAGCACAGGGAGGCGCAGAAATAAGACAAATTATTTACAAATAACAATCGCTTTTGGTGCCGCCAGATGTGCATAAATGACGCAGTTCACCTTACAACTGCAATCCCATCAGTTATTGAGCAAATACACAAACAGTCAGTGTTTAAAACTGAATTGAGCTGTCAAGTCACATTTTGTTATTTTTCAACACGTAAAGTAGGGAAAGTAACCTGTAATTTCATGTTTCAAACAGATATGGCGATAGAGAGACAAAAGTTACAGATTGCTGTTTTAACAGAATAGACAATAAGTTATTTTCATGATGCAAAGCCATGAAACCACTACACTCAAGAATACATTAAACTGCTACACGGCGATCTGTGACTTCTGTCCCAAACCTGGTAGGGAAGAACACAAAGCACATATGCTAAACAGCTGAACAAACAGACAATACATTGCAGAGCGGTTCATTGAGACTGCTGTGCACACTGAGGTCTGATGTCATTTAACGGAACCGCATAACATACAATGCGAAAACTCTGCTGATGAATCAAAACTTGGCGAAACCCATTTTTTCACTGCCTTACACGTTTGCCAGAGCTTTCTTTGTTTTCCATTCGCTAGCCTGTGGCATTTCTTAATTTTAGTGTGGACGTATCAGGTTTTGCCCCAAACCAAAGTCATAGCCCGTTAGGGCATATTAACAACCTCACACCTTCCAGTGCTGTGATAATCCCAGGCAGCAAAAAACAGCTCTTGGTCTTTAGCTCGAGCCCAGGAAGGCTTTAAACAACACAGGCAGGTTCTTAAATAACCATAGTCCCCATTAACCTTCCCTCGTAAGCAAGCTATCCGATTCTGCTGCTCAGAACGTGAGCAGGCCGCAATTGCACCCCAGTCGCAGATAGATGTATGCGTTCCCCATATGTCAGCCTGTAGATGTGGGCGTGTAAGAATTCCATTAGGAATAATAAGCATTAGGAATAACGTCTTTTTGCGAGCTGGGGGGATTGAGTATTTCTAAAAATTAATGTTCCTGTCTATAAAGCGCACATTTTAGCAAATGTGTTTATTTACAAACTGTAAATCTGCTGGTATACCATATAACTTGTTGAAATTGGCTTAGATCTGTGTCAACATGAGCCACCACCACTGCAGTGTACGCTAAGTGACCCCTTTACACACTTCTAGAGTAAGCATACTACTGTAGGTACAAATCCCAACATTTACAGTGGGATACACCATAAACTCATCTCAGATTAAGAATGAATAGCAATGAAATCCTGACACCTACAGCGGGACTGCAGTTTTCAATTCTCAAAGAATTCTAACTGGCATTTAACTGTTTTGAAGGTCACTGTATCTGCTGTCTGTCTTGCTTTAAGACAGTGGATTCTGGAATGTGCTACTGTACAGACAGCTTTAAAAACCATGTGTAGGATGAGCTACAGTACCTGACTATACACAGGTATGGAGCGGTCTGAAACAAGAGGGTGGTCCGGTTTTTATCTTCTTAACTTCTTAAAAGCAAATTTATAACCTCACTGTAATGATAAATCCAACTGTATTTGATTAGTGAGAAGGCCAAGACTTAGAGACAGATCATATAATAGTTCTGTGTCAAAACTGAGTAAGCTTTCCTACTATTTAACCATTCCTATGAGTAATAGTCAACATTAATGGCAACCTAAATATACTTCAATAACGCAAATACATTACAAAAACAAACTTTGTTCAGGAGTAACAGAAGCTTAAAGGATCAAACTATCAAGCCAGAGACGCTCAAAAATATTTCCATGGTCCACGTTAACTGAAGAAGAACCCCCAGAGGAACCAGATGAAATAAGCACGGTCTTGTTGAAGCTGGGTCAATGATATTGGGGGTACGGGTTAGGATGAGAGCAGCGGTTCCGAATCAACAAGCAAAAACTGCTTGGTATCCAAGTCTGTGGCTGACCACTAAGGACTTTTTTCTTTCGTTTGGAAACACAAACAATGAAGCTTTAAACCCCAAATGTTTTTACCAGCTCTGCTACCAGCTACGCCAAGCTGGGGGTGTTTTCCTGCCTGCACGCTCGACACAAAACACTCTTCCAAAGAAGGCCACTGTTGAGCATTTAAAATCACATACAGTACATAATGTTGAATGTGCTTATTCAGCGTCTTCTGACTGGTCAGGTCAAACCGCCTTTGTTGTCTTAATGCACAACGCACATGGTGCAAGGTTCTGCAGAAACAGCAACAAACAAAAGCCAATGGCACGTGTGCATGGAGCAAAAGTGTGTTCTTCTAGTGGGGTTGGAAAGCATCACAGACTTACCTCTGGGCCAGTAAGCCTGTGTGAGACCAGGGCCTCTCAAAATATTACAGATATACTTGTATTGGTATGCACTGATATTGTGTGCGAGTGTGCGCGTGTCTCTGGAGTCGCTGCTAAAAGCTAATGCGATTTGCTTCATATGGCTTTACTTTCCCTGTAAGCTCTTATTGCAAGAGAATATCTGGCAACTGCTCCTGAAAACAAGAGGACTTATTTCCCTCTGTTTTCAACATTCTGGCTCAAACGTCAGACAAAATCCACGCAAACCCCTCTGTTTAGCGTATGGGGTGGATGCATCACTTTGGTGCAAGATTTGATACCTGATTGCTCTGGCAGGGATCATGCGGATATATGTGATGGCCCCATCCCAGTTTCCATTCAAATCCTGAGTTACAGCTATAACGGAGCGCTCGGTACACACATGCTCCTCGGCCCTGAGATTTGGGTTGTACTTCTCAGGCTTTTTTATGCAAATGCACCAACCCGGACTCAAATGTTTTGTTCTGTTGAACATACTATTTCTGTTGTGTTACGAAACTTGTTATTTAGTTATTGAGTTACCTTCTTGTGATTTACCGTTTTCTACATAAAATAATCCCACATAAAGTAAAGAACATTCTGCGAAAATATACAGTAATTGATGTCTTTAATATTGACTGAGTAAATTCATGTCAAAAATGTAATGCTTATTGTCTCATTAGATTATGAGACAGACAGTCAATTTACATTTTCAAATGCGAAGCTTTGCAATTTATTTTTGCTGCCTTACATTAATCAAATAAATTGTGAGTTTAGGGAAGCTTTTTAAATTGTTATTAAAAGTCATAAAAAATGCAATAAAGCAATGATTCTAAAATAAACTCTTCTGCCTTTCGCATTAATGTCAATTTATGGACTGAACAAACATGGGACACTTGATTCCTGCACTTTCAATTCTGGAAATTCTGGAATGTTTTGATTCAGGATTATATTAATACATTTGCGCAATATTTTGTATTTATATTATTATTTAAATTTATAATAGTTTTGGGGGAATGTAGGTTGTTAATTACAATTGTAAATGGTAAAGTGAAATGTGACCTGGGTGTTTCTTCTTCACCCACCTACTCCTAATATTACCCTTGAGCAGTACGGTTAACCTCAAGTTACTCCAGAAAGTTGTTTTAGATAAAAGCATTTGCTGAAAGACGAATAACTTAAACTAATCTCCATGCGATTTCGTCTTTCGGTGCTGAAATATTAAATCATTCAGATCAGTGCAAACCTGGATGTTTAAACATGCTTACAATTTTAGAATGTTCCTTTATTTGTCTTACCTCTGTGTATTTGTGGAAAGATGTACGTTTTATTTTTTCATCAGTGATAGTTCGGTTTATTTGGTCTTGAGTCTGTCTCTCTCTCACATTGGCTTTCTCTTTCTTTTGTCTTTCCGTATCTGTTCACCCTGGACAGAATCTGTTATATGTGTTAACTATTGAAAGTTGACTTAAACAGAAAACGCATCAAAACTAATTGTAACTCATTTTATACACAACTCTTTATTCAATAAATTGCTCTCTAGAGTTCACCCCATCTTACTGTTTCAACAGGAAATATATCCGTAGTAAATCAGTGTTACATATGGGACACAAGAATGGGTTTTGTCAGTCCACATCCAATTATTGGCTCTATTTTCTGGTCACTAGTGTGCCTTTAAACTACACACATCCCATTAACTCAAGTGACTTAACATCTAAAAATATGAGTTTTCCCTGACCCCAGCATCAAACGTACGCCAGCACAAACCGATACAGGGCTTTGTGTGAAGTGAAAGTTTCCAAATCAAGAAGTCAGTCTCCTCGTGTGACCCAGACCTCGATCATCAACATTACCCCACAGTGGCCTCCAAGGATCGAGGTTTAACAGGACTAAGAGGAGAGCACATTGATTGGGACAGATTGGCCTCGTAAGCTTATAGCAGCCTACAGCCAAATCTTTACATCATCAGTGGTGACTACTGAAGGCGACGCCAACCGCTCTGGAACACATTTACATGTTTGGATTACGAACGACTAGGGGGTTGAAGAAGTCAGCTCAATATTATAGCAGATTAATGAAAACATGCACTCCTAAATCTGCCTCAACAAATGAGCTTGCAATGTATATTGTTGCCATGGCGACAACATTAAAGATTTTTAATGATAAGCTGATAAAACATATGCATTATAATAATAAATGCACATAACACGATAAGATTTCCTATACACCAAACCTAACCCTGACACAAACATGTTGACGTTATCAGACTAGACGCCTTTCAGATAGTTACAAGTCTTTGACATGTTTCACTACAAATTTAAGACCATCTCGAAAATGTGTCCCTCACAAGTGGAGCCAAACCCATACACACTTATCCAATGGCAGGCAAAAACCGCAGCTGGAGAAAATACACAGACGAACAGAACATTCGAATATACAAATGACACATAATTGCAGAGAATTTTTCAATTAAAAGTACAATACAGACTCGTATGCATGCAATCTGTGGCAAACAGAGAAAAATGGTCAAAACAGGACACTTGGTTGGTTGGTTGGTTGCGTTAATGCAAATTCAGACAGAAACCCACAAAATTAGATTCACTGCAATGACTTACAGATGTTGAGAAGGAATGAGATATATTGCTATGAAAAAAATAATAATGTGAAACCAATAGTAACTGCCCAGAGAGGAATTGCATATTGAAATAAGTAGAAAAGACAAACTACCTGTAGATCTATGTTGTCTTTGGGATCCTACAGCAAGAAACCAGGAACTAAAAAGTAAACAGAAAGGTCAGTGATGTACAAAACATTCCGTTTCTAAATGAATCTAGATCTAAATCTATTGTAATCTATTAATACCATAATAGTATACTATTATTTTTTTAATATTATGCTTAATCATTATTTTAAACAGAAACTAAATCATTTCCAAGAGTTTGAATGCATAATTTAGAAAAGTTTTGGGAAAAAATGGTTTGTAAATATTGTTGAACTGTTGAACGCAGCTGTGCAGTCTTATCGGACTTGGTGTTAACATATGTTTACATGTCAGATTATTAATCACTACAGATAAATGTATACATTACAGTATATGCGCAACAAAGTATGCTTCACAGTTTGCTATTTACTGAAAATACCATTGCAAATACCAAATAATATGGTCTACAAATCAGATTCACCTTATAAACATAGCACTACTCATTCCCATTCTCTATGGCAGCTACTTGGCTGACCCTTCGTTGATCAGGGTTTTATCAGCCAATCATCTGGGCCATAAAGGTCATATGATGAATCACTCTGGAGCAATTGATTGGCTAATGGCACTACATAAAGACCCAAGCCATTTACTAGAGACTCTCCTGAGCTGTGATGTCAAAAACAGAAGACAATTCCATGCCTCAAAATACAAGAACCGTCCAAAATAACAAAGAACTATAATATTTATATATAATATAATAGTGATTTATACGATTTATTGCTTTTACTGTTGCTCTAAAAATTGTATTGTGTCAGACTACACTCAGGCTTTTGAATGGCCGTCAAACAAAACAGATGCTCTTGAAACCAGATGTTGTAGTTACAGCCATGCTAACTAGCCTAACACCTGCCGTTGACCGCACACATCCATCAATGTCTCATTGTCATTACCGATTAACATAGGACAATGTGGCCTGAGATCTTTCCATTATGTGTGAACTTGGCGCGTTCGGTGAGCTTGGGTGAGACACAGTAGAAAACAGTAGAGCGGTCAGTATGAGCTATGAACCTGACATCTACAAAAATATGAATAACTATTATGAATGCATTTGCACTTTTTTTTATTGCACACAAACCTTTACTTTCCCAGGCCAGATGCACATACGCTACAGGACGAAACAGCTTGACTTGGAAGCCTGTGCGCCATGAACCTTGGACAACACATAAGGGATGGGTAATTGAATTCGAACAACAGCTTCTCTTCAAACCCCGACGTTTTTTTGGCGGGAAAATAGATCGGTAGATTGGATGCAGGTCGTATCGTTTCTGCGGCTTTGTTTTTCCTGTTCCACTCTTTTTTGGTCATTCTTTTAGCATTTCCCCTGAAGCCACGGCACGTGTAATGTCATGAACTTTCATCATTCAGTGCTCGACAGAAGAAAAAAGCACTCAGATGTATTGTGATATAAATGGAAAGAGTTGCTCATCTAAGCCTCTGGCTGCGGCCGGAGATTTGCTCCAACTTTGAGACTTCTGCCAAGTTTAAGGAGCTGTAGAAAATCGTATCACTCCCCACCTCACATGTCCAGAACATCTCCAGGCCGGTGTTCTGGTGGGTCGCGATTCAGAAACAATGCTTCAGGCAAAAACACAGCGTATATGAACAGATAATCTAATACACTTAGCAAAATAAATACGCTTATCAAATGAGAAAAGGGTTACCATGAAATGAAACTCTATTTATCTTTTGAGTTAGTAAAAACTAGTCGAATTGAGCAAATGGCTGTTTTTTACAGTTTACAAATATAGTGTAATGTAATGTAATGTCAGATAATAATTTAGTTAATAGTTTTGCCGATGACATTCTTGGTCATATTAGTAAATAGCAACAAAAATATTTCGTGATCTGAAATCAACTTATTCCATATAAGCGGCTGCTAAATGACTAAATGTAAATGATATAAGTTGCCCATGCATGTATTAGACTCGGAAAATTGCCAAAATTAAAGTGTTGGAACAAAAGATGCATTCTATCTAAAAGCGAATGCTCACCCAGACCTGCCTGAAATGCCTCGTGTAACCACACCCCCACAAATCTACGTCAGTTCGTGGTATGATTTGACTAAGACCAATCATAGCACACCTCGCTTTTCAGAGCGATGAGCTTTGAGCGTTTCAGAGATGAGGGACAAAGAGACACAAACATGCCAGTATGTGGAAAATAAAGCGCTTTTGAACCTTAAATCATGTATACACATTGCATTACATCTAAAACAAACGATAATATTCATTTTAGCCGTGTCAAATTACGTAAACTGTACCATAACGTTTGTTTTCTATGATCAAATTGCGCCTAAAAACATTATTTTCATGTTGCTTTAGATACTACGCTTGCGCACAGCTTCGCTAGGGCAGCCATATTGAGCGTTGCGTTCCTCCCCATTCATTTCAATGGCAGTTAATCTTGTTAATATTAATATCTTTGGTAATGTATGTTTATATTTATGCATAATGTAAATTATAGTTAAATATAAATGTATATTTATTTATGTACATACTTGTCATACACCTGTATTTGTGTGCATTTATTTATACATATACACACCATGCGCATATACTGTACTATATAAACACAAACATTTATTTTGGAATCAACTAATCGCAATTAATCGTTTTGATAGTTTGAATTTATTAATTTATTACTTTATGGCTTACAATTCTATTGGGTCTTAACTTGACATCCAGTGTAAAATCTGGGTCTTGAAGCAAAGCTAGAGCTACATTTAAAAGGAAAAGTAATGAACAAATAAACCATGTAAACATAAATGCGCATAAAGAATGCGGTTCATACATGCCGTGACTTTCTTATAACAATCGCATATTGAATCCCAGCATGTTATGCTTCATTTATAGTTTACCAAGCCGATTACTGTCAATCAACACAGGGACGCTTATTAAAATAACACTGGAAAATAAGATCAATCTCTGTGTAAACTTAAAAGAACGCGCTTGTAAAAACACGGCCGACTGCAAGCTAAAACATGTTGTTCATATTAAACAAAAAAGACAGACTACTAGAGGACCCTTATGAAAACATAAACACATTTGCGGAATTAGCTATACTAACTAAAATAAAAAAGTTCAGAATGTCAAACTTGGCAACGACTGAACAATGAAGTTCAGTGAGTTTACCCTTTTGCAGTTTTTGCTAATTTGGCTTTTTAAAACAAAATCAAAGATCTTTAAAAAAGCAGTAAGGTGTTTTAAGGCCAAGTTTCTGCCAAGTTAGGGCTCATCACAGTGTCAGTCAAGTAAATATTTCTCTAGATAGGTCTATTATTTTCAAATCTATTTCTGGATGGGCACAGACTTCAGTCTTTGCTACTAAAATACTTTCCTTTTAATACATTTTTATTTATTTTAAAAAAAAGATTGATTAACTACGAAATACTTATTATGAAATATATTATGAAATATTTCTAAAAATGGCAACAATTTTTTTTTAAATCACATGAAAGTAAATATACAGAAAAAAATCAAATATTTATCTTATTTGAAAATATTGTTTGATTGTTGTAATTGTTTGTTTTGAAAAAGGTGTAAACCAACCATCTTTTGTTTTTTGTAATGGTTGGTTTACACCTTTTTCAAAACAAACAATCTCTTGTGTAAATCATGTTTATTTTATGTTATTTATTGCACGTTGTAATGCCTAACACCATATATTATGCAATGATGTAGAGTGCGTTTTGATGTTTAATGCCAGTATGTTCTGGTTATCTTTTTTCACTCACTAAAGCGCAAACCCACATGAGGCAATTATATGACGTGCCGTGTGTCTCTTCTATACACATAAACTCTCTTAACCTGATATACAAAGCAAATCATTTATAAATCTTACACACACTAAGCCTTCAGTTTTGTGCGTTTGGAAACAAAAAACCTGTCGGTTAGAAAAGCAGTGGAGACGTTTAGAATGGATCTGCCTCTAAATGAACGCAGTCTTTTATATGTAAGATTAAATTGTGTTTATACAACCTCAGATTTTCCTTTCTGTACTCTATAGTTACTCAAAGGTTTGTGTTACAGTCATGGCTCTCGTAAATCACTGTCACATGTTTAATGTTAAACACAGAAGGGCAAAATAAAGATTTTCTCAGAAATGCTCAAAAAATGACATGCTTTAAATTTATTGGTTGGTTTTAATGTCGCTAATATAACAGTAGTCAGTAGGTTTGGCAAAAAGTTTGGATATTGGAAGTTATTTTTCCATCGTGAAAGTACATTTTGGAAAAGGTTTGTTCAACAATAAGGTTTTATTAGTGTGGATGAAAACAGTAACTTGCAACTTTATATTAGAAAGATGATAGAAATTTTACTTTTACCCACATTGGTAAAAAGACATTAAACAAACAATTCACCGAAATTCACTTAAAAATCTAAATCCTGCCATCACTGGCACTGCTTTTATTGACCCTTATGTTGTTTAAAATCCATATGACGTTAGATAAATAAGACATTATTTTTTGATAATCTTCCATTCTTCTAAAACTTCGAAATGCCATTAGTCAGAAAACCAGAAAGTCCCGCCCCAAACTAACACCCTGGTTCATCCAATGTTACAAAGAAATCAACTTAACAATGGTTCAGTTGTCTTTTCAAACTAAGATAGGATAGGAGAACGTATTTTAACATCCAAAAAAGACACGCTTCAGCTTAAAGGGCAAGTTTTTGAACATCAGCCAACCAAACAAAGTCATAACCTGTGTTGTTTTACCGTCATATAATTTGACATCCATCAGCACATCACTTCACCTAAGGGTACAATATTCAAACATGTGTCTCCCTCAATCAAACACTCCCCCCTTTTACCCTGATAGGAAGCACTCCATCACTTGTTTAGCGTACGTCTACACGTCTTCTACATCATATTTCACCCCACATCTGAGAGACGGTGAGTCTCATCATGGGCTGCGTCCGTGAGAAAGCACTTCTGCTTCAAGCAACACTTCTCAAAATAATACAGATGAGGACGGTCTGACAGCTTCCAAACAGCTCTTCCAACACAAACAAGCACCATGACTCAGCTCCGGCCAACTACATATTAATCTCACTGACAAAAGCAGATTCCCCCTTCACAAAGCAAAGTTTGGAGCTTTCTGCGGTAAACCAGAGATATCACTTATATGCCAGCAGACCAGCTAAACTCCAGACGCGAATGACACAACACTTTCCGAACCTGAGGGCTGAACCAAGACACATGCAAAATTAATCACAAATAATCGCGGTAAACAGAATGGAGCAATAAACTCCCTTTTAATGCTACTTTACATGTCGTAAAGAAAAAAGAGGAACCAAACAAACAATTAAGCACTGCTGCATGTGAAGAAATTGTAAAGAGTTTACTGTAATGTGTTAAATGTCAAAATAGACTGTGGCTAGTTGTCAAAGTTTCTACAGTGATATTTCTCAGGCTACTGAACACTGACACACTGTACTGGGGTAAGTTGTCACAATGAACAGCACACCGGGGCTAGTTGTCACAGTTTTTACAGGGATATTTCTCAGACTACTGAACATTGACACACTGTACTGGGGTAAGTTGTAACAATGAACAGCACACCGGGGCTAGTTGTCACAGTTTTTACAGGGATATTTCTAAGACTACTGAACATTGACACACTGTACTGGGGTAAGTTGTCACAGTTTTTACAGGGATATTTCTCAGGCTACTGAACACTGACACACTGTACTGGGGTAAGTTGTCACAATGAACAGCACACCGGGGCTAGTTGTCACAGTTATTACAGGGATATTTCTAAGACTACTGAACACTGACACACTGTACTGGGGTAAGTTGTCACAATGAACAGCACACCGGGGCTAGTTGTCACAGTTTTTACAGGGATATTTCTAAGACTACTGAACATTGACACACTGTACTGGGGTAAGTTGTCACAGTTTTTACAGGGATATTTCTCAGGCTACTGAACACTGACACACTGTACTGGGGTAAGTTGTCACAATGAACAGCACACCGGGGCTAGTTGTCACAGTTATTACAGGAATATTTTTAAGACTACTGAACACTGACACACTGTACTGGGGTAAGTTGTCACAATGAACAGCACACCGGGGCTAGTTGTCACAGTTTTTACAGGGATATTTCTAAGACTACTGAACATTGACACACTGTACTGGGGTAAGTTGTCACAGTTTTTACAGGGATATTTCTCAGGCTACTGAACACTGACACACTGTACTGGGGTAAGTTGTCACAATGAACAGCACACCGGGGCTAGTTGACAGTTTTTACAGGGATATTTCTAAGACTATTGAACATTGACATACTGTACTGGGGTAAGTTGTCACAGTTTTTACAGGGATATTTCTCAGGCTACTGAACATTGACACACTGTACTGGGGTAAGTTGTGACAATGAACAGCACACCGGGGCTCCGACTCCAGGACACTATCGCGAGGGTTGGGTACCCCGCCGGGTTCAGCGTAGCATGAGTCTCGTCGGGCTCATTTTCTGTAACACCTGCTGCAGTTGCAGCATCACCCGAAGCGCCAGTAGCTTCAGGTTCTGGCTTACGAAAACACTGAGCAATAGTGTAGTTTAAATGCTTGCCTTTCATGATCTCCTTTTGTTTCATATCTCCCGGTTGCACCAATGGTCCAAAAGTCAGTGCGTCGCACTTTTCTGACACAAAACGATGTTGTTACGTATCCTAGCGCTTTTTGAAGTGGGTATACGGAAATTCTTGATCTTTTCTAGTGGGTATACGGCATATACTGCGTATCACGTAGACTACACAACTGCTTCACCGGGAGAAAAACATTTCTGTAATTGATCTTTTTCCAAAAAAAGCATCTAAGATACACTGTACAATAGCCACCCATGAAAACTTGCCCCAGACTTCCTTTTCTCTTGAAAAAAGAGGCTTGTTTTTGTTCCTGTTGGCTTCCCCCCTCCAAACAGACTTTCCAGGCTATCGTGACCTCTCTGGTCAGTGAATAGAAAAGAGCTAATGAGCGAGGCCTGTCTGCACGTCTAAAAACAGAAAGTGGAAAAGAATGTGATGTAATGTAAGCACAGCCACAGAGAGGCTGTTCCTTTTGAACTCAAATCAATTGGATCCAAAACAGGGTGACCTATGGAAGACCTACAATAACACATAAAAACACAACTGGCCTCCTGTGAACCCTTCATGAAGTCAAGGGGGGTCCAGCAGTTCTGGTTTTGGATGCTGGAGCTTGAAAAGGGTCCAAATAGAGCTTATGAGTCTAGGCTTGTTTTTACAAATCCCGTTGGTTTGGGTTTGTAATGCATATAAAATGTCTATTATCATAATACATTTTTAATTTTAACATAACTTGGTTGCAGTATTCAACTCTGGGTCTGCATCTACTCACAATGTTGTGTTTGGGTCTGGTTTGGTCTTAAAATGTAATAGCACTAGGTTGGGTCGGATCACAGGCCAGGTTTGGGCTTAAAATTTATTTTAAATTTAAGATTAAGCAGATCTCTAATTTTAAATCATATATATTTTTAAACGTTGTTGTTACTGTTACACAATAATTATTTATACAAGAGATTTCTAACACCGCATCCTAACCAAACGCGACGTGATGAGATTCCTGCGATAAGTCAAATAATTTTAACTGACATTACACACAAAATCCAAACTGAGTTCCTTTACATCATTTACTGTTGCACATTAGGTAAGGTGAGAACAGTTTTGAACACTATGTACTTAATAAATTAGTTACAGATTGCAGCTTTAAAGTCCCAGTGAACTAAAAAAGAATTCAATGCCTATTTTTTCATGAAATATTGCAGCGTTTATTGTAAATAGTTTATCAATGTGGGTCATTCTCTTTTTAAAATTCGTGTGCCCTCATAATCTTTAGTTAAAATCTGAAAATGCACTTCTAATGTATGTTAGACGGCTTGGGCGGAGCATCCGTTGACTCATCCCCTTCAACTGTCAGTCTGCTGCCAGTTCCATTTCAAAATACGGAAGTAAAAACGATCGCAACTTCCAGTTCACGGGGACTTAAAGGCGGGGTAAGTGATTTCTGAAAACTGTTGTTGTTATTTAAAATTGACAACAAAAACACACTACTATGCAAAAGGATCACGCCCCTTCCTGCATTGCTCCGCCCTCAAACGTGCGGTGCAACGCTGATATGAAATGCTTATCTTTATCATAGCTTAGACCATGCAAAGAATAATGCAAATGAATAGAATAAGCGAAGACGACAAGTATATACAAGCAACAAACTGGTTCCAGATAAACAATTATGGAGTTTATTCAGACCCAAAACTTGCGCTAAAAACCGCGCGCCTGTGATTTTAGCACGCTGAACAGTTCCACAAGCGTAAACACACCCTCGCGAGAGCGCATTTATACTCCTCGAGCACGCAGAACAGGATCCACCCCGGAAAATAATCCTTGCGAGAGCTCATTTCTGCTTCGCATGCAAAAACGCAGTCCGAGAGCAGAGGCTTTGACGAGCGCGCACAATTCTCTCTATGCTCTCGCAACTGCTGAACACTTGCTCGCTCGTCAAGTTGACTTCTGAGACTTTGGAGGCGGGACAATGGCAGACTTCTCCGATCCTTTGATTGGTCACTTTTAACATGCACTCACCTACAGTCTCCGACCTGTATCTTACCCGTTGTACAGACGTCATCATTTGGCATAACACAATACTTTTTTTCCGTTTTTAAACTTGGGTTACAGTGTTATGTATGCCCTTGGCTTTGGATCTACATATTTGGCATCTTGACAGGAAGTTAAAAATAAATAGTTCGTTATGTGTATTCATAATTGCTTTTGTATTGTTAATAATTTTCATGAAATTGTTATAAAATGAGAATTAATAAATGGCTACAACAGTATAACTCAAAGCACAAGTTATTATAAATTACAATATGATGTACTCTCTAAAATTTAATTTAAATAATTTATTTGTTTTGCTTTATTTGTTTTGAAAATATTAAAACGGGCTATGCCAGTAAACAGATATTAGATAACTCAAATTTAATGACTACAGGAGACATTTAATTATATTATTATAGTATGTTTTAAATTGGTCACACATGACATGTAAGTTTAACTGCTATATTATATAGCATAATTTTTGTTGACAGATGTAAGAAATCAAAATGTCACTTGTTAAAACAATAACACATAGCTAAGGCAAGGTAATACACTAATCATTCGGTAGTAAGACATGTAATCTGTAAGTGACTGCATGTAGGTGAGTGCATGTTAAAAGTTACCAATCAAATGAGCGGAGACATGCAGATAACCCGCCTCCAAAGTCTCAGAAGTCAACTCAACGAGCGAGCAAGTGTTGAGCAGTTGCATAGAGAGAATCGAGAATCGCGCGCGCTCGTCAAAGCCTCTGCTCGCGGACTGAGTTTTTGCTCGTGGAGCAGAAATGCGCCCGCGCGAGGATTCTTTTCCGCTTGCGGATATTGTTCTGCTCGCTCGCGGAGTTTAAATGCGCCCTCGCGGAGCAGCTTTCCGCGCGTGGTTATCATTATGCGCGTTTGCATCAAGCGTGTGCGCGCGGATTACATGCGCGTGAGTTTTAGGTGCATTTAAACTCCATACACTTTCACTTATGTAGGTGAGTGCATGTTAAAAGTTACCAATCAAATGAGCGGAGACATCTGCCACTGTCCCGCCTCCAAAGTATCTGAAGTCAACTCGACAAGCGAGCGAGTGTTGAGCAGTTGCGAGAGCATAGAGAGAATTGCGCACGCTCATCAAAGCCTCTGCTCTCGGACTGAGTTTTTGCACGTGGAGCAGAAATGCGCTCTCGCAAGGATTCTTTTCCGTACGCGGATAATGTTCTGCGCGCTTACGGAGCATAAATGCGCTCTATGCTCTCGCAACTTTTCTGCGCGCGCGTGTGGTTTTCATACGCGCGAGTCTGAATAAACTCCATAAAACAATGATGCTTAAAACTGCTCAGTTACACAGCTAATATTATAACAACAACATATCTTGGTTCTGACAAACAGCAAAACCAATGTTACTCACATACTGATCTGAATCAAAGCAATCTCCTCGGTGATGATTTTTAGACAATCTTTCTCTCCAACGTCTCTCTGCTGGAAAGCTGCGTATCTCCGCTAAAAGCCTTCGCCATAGCGGGTCCTTTATAATATTAACACTGGGCCTAGCTTCTGCCTGACGTTATGCTTCTTTCTATACTTAAAGGGATAGTTCACCCAAAAAATTAAATTCTGTCATCATTTTTACTCACCCTCCAAACAGATCTCACCCCCCCCCATTGACTCCCATAGTATTTATTTTCCCTACTATGGCAGTAAATGGGGGATGAGATCTGTTTGGCTACTGACATTCTTCCAAATATTTTCCTTTGTGTTTAGCAGAACAAAGAAATGTATACATGTTTGAAACAACCTGAGAGAGTAAATGATGACAGAATTTTCATTTTTGGTTGAACTACCCCTTTAAAATCCACAGACCCTTTACTTTTATGTAATAAATACGGCATCGCTCTTTCTCTTTCTAATGCCCGTTGGCTCTCTTCCCTCCGTCAACATGAGGGGACTCGCCCCTTATTGCTGATTGGCTACAAGTTTGTTTTGGTTCTCGGCCCGACTCAGTTTTCTTAACGTTTTTGAAAAAATACTATACCCACCTTAAAAAAAATAACTATTTCATCTATAATTTATAATAATTCAGTTTCCTTTGTCCTTTTTTCCATTCTATTACTAACAGGAAAAGAATAGAACAAATTACTTACAGAAATTTGAATATAGAACAAATAAGACAAATACATTTTGTCTTCTGGTACACCTTCAGGTAGCTGTTATGGTATATAAATCAAGTTTTCGAGTCACTCTGGGATTATGTTTTCAACAATGTGCTGAATCTCTGCTGCAGTCTATGCATCTATTGAACAAATTCCCTGCGCGTTACACATCTGAACATTTTTTAAGGAAAACTTTAACTTTTAACATCTGACAAGCAGACGATCAAAGAGATGAAAAAGGTTTGCCTCCATATTTATTCTCTGCCGAAAGCACCCCCTAAATCTGTCTAGCCAGGCAAGTGTTCACAGAAGAAACAACAGAACTATGAGAAGCTGAACAAAGCATCACACACCAGGAACTGAAGAGGCAAACGCTGCATGTGGACATCACGGCCGTAAACCGCACACTAAACCCCAGAAGCACCATAGACTCGATAGCGCACTAGAAACATCTGGCCTCGCAGCAGGAAGACACCGCCACTGGATCTTCTATCGCAATGTCCATCAGTGAATTGTAACAAGGGAGTTAAATACAGTAAGTGTGCGATTTCCACCGTGACCGAATGTTTGCTTTGGAATACTGGAAACCACAAAAATCTAAATCCCTATTATTGTGTGAAGTAAAGTTTTGGATCTCTGTTGGTGCTTAACAACACAAGAAAAATGATAGGCCGGAGTGTGTTTTTCAATTTTTCGTACAGTGTCCTTTTATTTGTGATGCGTCTTCTCTACCTCGCGGTGCGGCGTGAAGGTCACAGGTTGAGGGTGACGAAGACTTTGAGGTCTCCGTCTGCCAGGAGCCAGTTCTTTCAGGTGGTTGTCACTCTCCAGGGTGTAAGAGTGGGACCTGGGGGCTCAGCCCATCAGCTGGTGGACAAAGGGTCAGTGTCTCAGCAGGGATGGTCAGGGCGTACTGTGATTGATGCGGTGGTGTTGAAGGATGGAGGTATCAACCAAACAGACTGTCTTTCAGAGCCTGACCATGCCAGGGGCTCGTTGGGGGGCTATGCTTCCCGTCAACACCTTTAAGCTTGCCGGGCTTCAGAAAGTGTGGCCGTTATATGACGGACCAGAATGATTTACCCAAAACCTTCACAAATAAGCAGCAGTGTGGAACATCTGTTAGACTTGGATCAAATATGAAAATAGCTGTACTCACATTTGAACAACTTTGACACCTCGAATGCGATTGTTTTCAAGTGTGTGACAGAGCTGGATCTCTCTCACTTTTCACAAAGAAAAACATTTGATTGTAATAAAATGGTCATATTTGATCAACTTAAAAGTAATTCTGCCTCAAAACACCCCCTGACCCCGAGAGGGTTAAAAGCAACTAGACCTTCTCATTGAAACTCTTAAAGGGATAGTTCACTCAAAAATGAAAAATCTTTCATCAGTTACTCCCCTTCATATTATTTCAAACATGTGTGACTTTCTTACTTCTGCAGAACACATGAGAAGATATTTTGAAGAATGTCAGTAACCGAACAACATTGACTTGAACACAAAACCATTTCTCAAAATATCTATTTTTGTGTTCACCAGAAGAAAGAGTCATGAGACATGAGGGTAAATAAATGATGACACAATTTTTATTTCTAGGCAAAATATCCCTTTTATTGAGAACTTTAAACCAACAAAGGATTGATGTGATCACTACCCCTTGGTAGATCTCTAGTTGTTTGCTTTTCTAGTGTATTTTCCATTCATCCATAGCTATCTGCCACCCAAATCTCAAAAGTGCGGAAAGATGAGATGAAGGATAAATTGCTCATTGTTTCTGAAGCATTCGGCAACTGGGTTAGGGAATGGAGATACCACATTCCCCCCGGGAAAAGACAATGAGCAGAGCGTGTAAAATCCCCCTTTTCCGACTTCCAACTTTCAGAAATAGGTTTCCCTTTCAAAGGAATTCATCTGCAATGCAAAGCAAGAACAGAAGACCACAGTGTCAAACACAGTCAAATATGCCACGAATTATATTACGGTAGATATTTTGCAGAACAAAAACTGTACAGCTGTATAATTATGATTTCCAATGATTACAACACTCTGTAAATGATTGATGCCAACTACCTCATGAGGTTGTCATGAAAGCGTTGAGAAACTCGGAGAAGTTTTGTGGACAGGAAACAGTCCCCGAGGTCATGAGTTGAGGTTGGGTACAGTCTGAAATGATTTCTCTGTTGAGCATTACCCATGTTGCGCTTTAATTTGAGCCCTGAAGCTTCCCAAACGCTAAACTTCAGCCTATAAACTTAAATACCCTCGAATAAGTGATTGCTCCATTAACCCTTTAGTTCCCAGTGGAGATACGACTTTAAGGCAGCCGAGACATTTGCATCTGATAAAAAGAGTCAATAAGCAGTGATATCAACCAGACCAGAGCACATGTGGAACCAGACACAATCCATCAGCTGTGATCTAAATCCACACAGGCTTGAAAGATCTCAAACTGACTTTTAATAACACAAGAGTTCACTTTTGATCGGAGAGATATTTCCTTTATCAGAGAATCTTTTTTATTTTCACATTATAGTCATTCAAGGTGAAATGTGCATTTTTTAAATGGTTCAAAAACCACAACAACAACTTAAGGCGGTCATAATTAGATTTTCTCAAAGATTGTAAGCACCATGGCTTTGTGGTGCTTTTAAAACACTGCTTTGTTTTTTTGACTGGTCTGACACAGAAACACTTGGCCAAACAATGGTGTACGTTTTGGGCGGGACTTCCTGTTTATGAACAAAAAAGGCTGGATAAAAACAAGCGAAAAAATCTCATAAATTTATTTTTATTTTAAATAGTTTTTTGGGCTGTTTATTGACAATTATTTTCAAGGCTGTCAAACGATTATTCATGATTAATCGCATCTAGAATAAAAGTTTGTATTTACACAATATATGTCTGTGTACTGTGCATATTAATTTTATATTTATAAACACATACTCATACATGCATATATTTAGGAGGAATATAAATTATAAATTTAATAAACATTTGTATATCATTTCAATTATTGGTAAATATAAATAAATACATCAAAATATTTGAAGAGTTTGTTTCCATTTGTTTTTTATTATGTTATCATGTTTTTATTGTGTTTTGTTGTGTAAGTTGTGTATTTTTTAGTTATTGTGGCTTAAATCAAAACAAAGCAACAGGAGTTTGATTGGTAGTCATTGGAATGCACAATAAAAAAACATGATTTTTCTCTCATTTTGGAAATAAACTCTTAATTTCCTAAATATATACATGTATGTGTGATTTGTGTTTATAAATACAAAATTAATATGCACAGTACACAGAGATATATTATGTAAACACAAACTTTTCTTCTGGGTGCGATTAATCGTTTATCACGATTAATCACCCTCAATTATTTAATTATTATATTAAATATATATCATTTTAAATACTGTTGTGGTCAGAAGTTTACATACACTTTACAGAAAAATAAGAGTTTTGAATTTCGTTGAATTTAGTTATTTCACATAAGACATTTATAAAGTCCACATAACAATTTCTAAAAAGTGATTAAAAATTGTATAAAAGTTTGCATACAGCTGAATCTTAATAGTCACAATAAGTGACAGTTTTTATGTTCATAATAGTTGTTGAATTTTTTGTCCTGTGTACAGATGTGACAATCAAAGCTCAGGTAATCTTTAGCAAATACAATATAATGACGTGATATAAAATAAACAGAATTGAAAGAGAACATAAAAGGTAATATTTACAATAAAGATTTGCAATAAAAATATGTAGACAGGTACAGTATGTTTAAAAATATTTTGAATTTGTTCTTCATCTGCGCAGTATTTGGAAGAAAAACCGCATGTCTAGTATCGACCTGTCATTTTAAAATACATTTGTTTCCCAAAGGTCAGACCTCCAATTCGCTGAACATGTGCATATCAAGTCTGATCTTGCATTGGATCTGATCTGGCCTACTCTGGTCTCTGTCTTGGTGATGGGGGGCTCTATCCATAAAACCTACCCAGAAATGTTCTTTCTTGAAAGTAATGCACCAAGTGTTCAAAGAGTGTGTGACAGCTAAAGGATTGCCTTGTCCTGTCCAAATCTCCATGGGGCTCTTAACCGAACACAGAACCAGTTTGTGGATGGGAGCACTTGAGAACGTATCCATTATGAGAAGGCTGTTGTCCAAATGTCCATGTGCGTTAAAGAAAAACACGATCATTATTACTCTTTCACATTTCCATATGCAACTGGCCGAGTCATGACCGCACAGCTGACGATTGGTCCCATAAATCTTTGATGAAAATGGGCCTGAAAACAGTTTACAGTACTTCTTTATGGCTCTATATTCAATTCCAGAAAGCCCCGGGAAAAATGCAAACATCACAAATGATGAAATGCTCGAATTTAGAGCACTTAATATTCCCCGCTTTCAAAAGAACAGAAACGCTGTACGATTGATCAAATGTGAAAGTAATAAAAAGCATGAGGCCAAACCGACAGACCGATGAAGAGGCTTGGGTTCATTGCACCGGACCAGACCGTCTTAAAGACCTGGAACGAGATGTTGGATTGAATTTATTGAAACAGGCAAAGACAGGTCTGGAGCCGCATAGCCGAAGGAGCAAACGTGTTGTTTTGAGACTGCAGCCCTGAGGAGAGCTGATGGATGAAGAGGCGTGTAGAAACTCGCCGTGAGGAGATAAGAATCAAGCGTTCGCCCGATAACACCCCAGAGGAGCATCTGAAATGACACTCAAGCCAGCGATCAAAAATTGTAACATCCAAAGGCTGCATTGATGTGACATGTTTTTCGTGGTTCTCGTTTGCATGAATCAAGATGCATTAAAACAGTTTTTGAGTTTGGAATGCACAAACCTTTTTGCAGTGAAAACGTGGTTTCCTTTGTAGTGAGCAGTCCGACTTAAAGACGCAGGGTGTCCGCGGGGTCTTAAAAAGTATTAAAAGTTGATAAATAAATTTAGCGAAAACTAAGGCCATTAAAAGTATTAAAAAGTCTTAAATGCTATTTTCCAAGGTATTACATTTTTTTTTCATATTTGTCCAAAGTAGGGATGCACCGAAAATAGCAAAAAAAGCATGACGTGTGATATGATCAACCCGCGCAGAGAGAGAGAGAGAGAGAGAGAGGCTCTCTAATATAGGCTATTCAAGAAGGGAGAGGGCTCAAATTTAGTTTTAATTTAGCCTACCCCTGTTGAAAAAAACAGCATATGCTGGGTTAGGTATGTTTTGATGCTGGTTTGACCAGCTTAAACCAGCTAAGGACCAGCACATGGCCATCTTAAACCAGCATATGACAGCGTGAACCAGCATCAAAACATACCAAACCAGCATATGCTGTTTTTTTCAACAGGGACTTGTTTTGCTCAATTTTATTTTAAGTTATATTGTATTATAATGAAAAGCAAGACAAAATATAAAAATCACATTTCGACCATTCAGTTTATGTAATCGTGAAAAAATTGGCTAAATAAATGAAGAAATAAGAAAAGCCGTGTTCTGTATTCGGCCAAGTGTTTCATTTTTATTCGGCTTCGGCCAAGAATTTTCACTTCCGTGCATCCCTATTCCAAAGAGGTCATATGCTAAAGTTTGCCTGAATTTAATCATTTAGTAGGTAGGCGAATAGTGGGAGGTCCATTTACACCCAGTTGTTAACAACATGGTTGGAGGATAAAGAGTTGGAACCGTGGCTGAGGGCCGTCTCTGGGAATAACCGTGAGGTGTACTGCTCTGTGTGTCGGAAAGCATTCAGCGTAGCCTCGTTTCTCTTTCTAATAAACCTTGCATTGGGTTAGTCACTCAATTCATTCTCTTGTGCTTCGTTCCCACCCTTCTGAATTATTTTTAATTAATAAGGAGTTATTACAAACGAAGACTGTTTAGTTGTGCTATCTTACAATCATTATATATTAAATGTAAGTTTAAGTGTCGCCAATGTAACCGATTAAAACAAAAAAGTGCCGATGAGGTCTTATNAGAGGTCATATGCTAAAGTTTGCCTGAATTTAATCATTGAGTAGGTAGGCGAATAGTGGGAGGTCCATTTACACCCAGTTGTTAACAACATGGTTGGAGGATAAAGAGTTGGAACCGTGGCTGAGGGCCGTCTCTGGGAATAACCGTGAGGTGTACTGCTCTGTGTGTCGGAAAGCATTCAGCGTAGCCTCGTTTCTCTTTCTAATAAACCTTGCATTGGGTTAGTCACTCAATTCATTCTCTTGTGCTTCGTTCCCACCCTTCTGAATTATTTTTAATTAATAAGGAGTTATTACAAACGAAGACTGTTTAGTTGTGCTATCTTACAATCATTATATATTAAATGTAAGTTTAAGTGTCGCCAATGTAACCGATTAAAACAAAAAAGTGCCGATGAGGTCTTATCATGTATGGAAAGAGTCTTGAAAAAGGTCTTAAAAAGTATTAAATTTAGCTCCATGATTCCTGTATATACCCTGAGACACGATATATATACGATTATCTGCACAAAAATTACATTTTTTTACTTTAACTTACATTATCCCATATGTTTACAACGTTTGTAACGTTTTTTTAATAGCACTATGTTCAGGTTTCTCCTCGGTTTCCGCTTTTCCTGCTTTATAAAATCATGGGTGTGCTTGAAATCATGCTGAGCAGACCAATTGTCATGAAAGCGACTTAAAAGCATTACTGTTGAGTTGTTCTCGAGACCCCCATTGACTTTCAGTAGGAATGAAAATAACTATGGTCACGTCAATGGAGACCATTTTTGGTGAACTATCCTTGTTCGTATATATCATCCATGAACATGATTTGTGAGTCCTGTCTGATTGATTTCCATTGGCAGTGGAGGTGAGGACTACCACTCACATCATTCCATGCTCCTTCACATCATCATTGCCTTTGGCATTGTTTTGCAACCTCTAGCAGCAAAAAATAACCTACTTTGCCTTTAACCCACAAAGTAACCTGTAAGTTCATGTTTCGAATAAAGATGGTGGTTTTGAGGCAAAAGTCACGTATTGCAGCTTAAATGTGGCTAATAAATGTTTCTTACATTTTCTACTTGCAATAGTAACATAAAAGGGATACTCCACCCAGAAATGAGTGTCATAATTTACTCACCCTCAAGTTCCAAATCTGTATCAATTTCTTTGTTCTGTTGAACACAAAGAGAGATATTTGGAAAAATGTTAGCAACTGAAATTTCTGGGACATCCTTGACTACCATAGTAGAAAAAAAATATTATATTTAAAATAAAAAAAGTTGTTTGTGTAAAATTATGTTTTTTGTGTGTATTTTAACGAGCTCCAGCTTCTGAACTGGAGCTCAAGAAAAGCTAAACTTATGACAGGAAAAGCTATTTACCCAATAAAAAACTTAATTTTTTCAGACGCAATGTAAATTAAACAATATTTTTTGGTATGTTTTGTTTGATGATTCATATAAAATGCTTCTCTGTACCATCTCTACATGTCGGTTTTATTCTCGATTAATCCGTGAACATTTTCATTTATTTTAACGTTGTTTCTCTTGCATAGTCATAACATATCCTGTATTTCCAAGAAAAACAGGCACAATTAATGAAATCTTCTAAAGTCTAAATATTGAGATTTTAAGTATCTAGAGACATGATGTATTTGTGCTGCACATATATCCTAAACCATTGACATGTGTTAAGAAATGTAAACAGCAGCTGACGAAAGCAGCCAATGCGAGGTCTATGTATGTCTATGCCTTTGACTACCATTGTAACTTTTTTTTACTATGGTAGTCAATGATGTCCCAGAAATGTCAGCTGCTAACATTTTTCCAAATATCTTTCTTTGTGTTCAACAGAACAGAGAAAAGTATACCCGTTTGGATGGTGAGTAAATGATGACTGAATTTTCATTTTTGGGTGGAGCATCCCTTTACTGATGATAGTATCTCATCAGAATAATTTCAATGGACTTCTTTCAAAATGTCCTTAAATGTTCCTTTATAAAGAGTGATCAGTTACACAGTATATGACGTTTCAAGAGTTTAGCCTGTAATGTGTCAAAATAATCCTCACATCAGTCATGGAAAAGCTAGCCAAGAGCATGAGTAATACATCTATAAATATTAATATATAAATGTCAATCAGCCATATGGTAGTACGGTCCTGTTGGCTGGAATTTAATAGAGTTTAAATCCGACACCGGCAGTTGCCTTTTGCCATTGAAACTTCAGACGTGTGAGAGCCTTTAAAAATCTCTGTCAATCACACTGGTACATGACTCCAAGAGTAATGTGAGAGATATTACAAAGCCTAATCTAATGAGAATAAAAGACTGTAACTGAAACAGCAAAATGATCAATAAAAATAATAACTATCAAAATCAATAATGTGCTGCAACTACACACCATCTATGTACAAATCAAACAAGACTACAACAGAGAAGAGAAGTTCAGATGTTTTACAAGAAATACAGTCATCCATTCATTAGCAAAATAAACAGAGAGAGGATGATCAGATATTGTATCACCCTACAAGCTGATGAGGATCACCCAATACAACCATACCACAAATAAATGGCTATGACATTGATTTGATTGATCAATAATGATATTAAATCCCTAATGTTCGCCTCTCTATCGCCCTCTCTGTTTCATAAATTAAATTGCAGGTTATTTTAAATGCTTATCTTTGCATGGATTGAAGTCAAATGACGTCAAACTGACGTCTTCCGTGAAATCATACCACACAGCTCAACTTATAAACCATTATTATATGCTCACTGCTAGGATTCATGATAAGATAAGGTAATGGTTTTCATCGCTGATTTTGCTTGCTCCATAACTGAACGTACAACAATCAGTTGTACGGTCAGTGTACAAGAAAAAATTAAGAGACCATTGCAAAATTATTTTCAGTTTTTCTAAATTCACTCTTTATAGCTTTATGTGTTTTGGCAAAATTGTCATTTTAGTTTCATTCTGTGAACTACTAACAATATTTCTTCCAAATTTCAAATAAAAATATTGTTTCTATTTGCATTTATTTGCTGAAAATTAAAACTGGAGAAAGAAAAAAACTGCATTTTGAAAACTGAATATGAACTGAAAACAAGTTCACATTCACTTTTAAGCAGTACAACAGTCATATTTGCACATGTATTTAGGAAAAGTTCAAAAAAAAATTTCATGTGATAACCTGGATTTTAATCACAGTTTTCATGCGTCTTGTCGTTGCTGTCAGTCTTTCACATTGCTGTTGGATGACTTTGTAACTCCTGAAATTCAACAGACACTGGACTGAAATGACCGCAATACATCTAGAAGTGCTAATTCAATGAACATTTGTGTGTTTGACCGCAGAATTCCACAAATCACGATTGACCAATCAGAATCCAATATTGTAGAATGACGTGTAATTAATATGTGCAACCACTAGAGACGATGCGATTCATCCATGCAATTGCCAATGCAACAAATATAACAGCATGTCTTTCATTTTTGGCTCCAGGCTAAATGCAGTACAGTGTACAGAGAACAGGCACAGAAAAAATAAATTCATAAACTCGCTATTTCATTTCACTGTGTAGAACAGTATAAACATTCTTTGAAATTACTTGTGTGTTCCACAGTAGAAAGACATTGAGGATGAGCAAACAGATCATTTTGGATAGTTTACACAAAAATGAAAATTCTGTCATCATTTACTCACCCTCTTGTCATTTCAAATCTGTATTACTTTCTATCTTCCGCAGAACACAAAAGAAGATATTTTGAAGAATGTTTATAACCGAACAGCACTGGATCCCATTGACTTCTATTGTATGGACACAAAACCATTGCAAGTGAATGGGTGCCAGTTAACAACATTTAAAAAAATATCTTTTGGAATGACAATACGCCCTTTTCACATGACGTCACGCATCTTCCGTTCTGCCGCGAAGCAGTGTATCGTTACTTCCGCTAGCACTCCAGTTCATAAGGTGGCGGTAATGCACCTATAAGCTGGTTTGCCAACCGCCAGTAAAACTCAAGAAGAAGTTACTTCCGCTAGTGCCTCAGAATGGAGTTTACCAAGTCCCTTGCACATCTGCCACAAATACGGCTAGATGATGTACAACGTCTTGCAGACAAATTTTCGCTTACGACAAGATCAAAGCTAGAGAAAGGATACAAATTCTTCGTTGAACAGTACCTGTTTGATTATGAAGGTAATTTCTTTTTGTGTTAGCGAAGGTGCTAGGATAAGTAGGTTACTTGAATACGTGTTCTGTCAGTTGTTAAATTCAATACAATACTTTAATACGTTAAATACACTGCTTTGCGAAAAGGCGGAAGTTAAGTGACGTCATTGTGAAAAGGGCCTATAGGGTGAGTAAATGATGATTTTTTTGGGTGAACGATCACTTTAAAGGAGTAGTTCACTTTTAAAATAAGCCCCCATTGCCTTTCCATAGTAGGAATAAAAATTACTATGGAAAGTCAATGGGGGCTTATTTTGAAGTGAACTACTCCTTTAAGATCTGCTGCCATTTCTGCTCAATACAATATTAAAACATCTTCGTTTGATTGGCTGATGATTGACAGATGAGGATCCAGGAGGAAAAAGAAATGGGACGTAAGATGAGAAGCTGCAGAGGAAAAGCACTCTGTAGATAAGGGCCGTTCCTCGAGGGCAGTTGTAAATCGGAGCTCTGATAGACAAACACAAATACAGCATGCATAATCGCAGTAATCAGCTGATGATAGACCTGAAAACACCTAACGGCGAGCGCTCGGGATCCAGCCGCACTGTGTACTTTGCAATCAGCTTCCCCCCCAAAGCAGTAGCAACAGATGCTTACACTCAGCTGGGCGCTGTAGACTCGGGACCTGGCCTCTATCACATGCCACTAGGGGATTGTGGAAGATCACGGTTTGGTAACGTAACCACGTATTCCAGGCCTCAAAGGAAGCGCAGAGTGTTTGGGAAAGCGCTCGGGTTAGGAAGTCTGATTCTATCTTTTTTTCTAGAAAACACACCTCCCTCTGTGCGTGATCACTTCCATGTGTCCAGCCCAGACGGAAAAAACAATACTGAGTGAAAAATGATACACGATACATGTCATCATGTTACGTATCATAATTGTGCATGCAGAATTTCGACCGAGCGGTAAATTTGTTACATACAAGGCAGCTTAATCAAATTTGAGAGAGTCGGGTTGATAATAAAACTGGTGACACAACATGCCTCGGGCGCCAATAAGCGATTTTTATTACCAGCACACGCACAGAATCAAAGCTAGCAAAATAATGCAGATCAGGCCTCTGACAAACTATGACAGACCAGTCAGAATCAATTTACACACTCGGGAGAAACTTTCATTAGAGACTTCATTATAACAAAAAATACCTTTCTGGTGGTTCTGTAGCTCTAGAATAGGGCCGTCACAATATTATATTATTATCATGATCAAAAAATTCTACTCAACATATGAGTGTAAGGATGAGAAGAGAAACATACAGTAGTTTGCTAAACCTGCACTTACTAAATATGTTTACTAGATACTGACACTTAATTATTAATGATATTATTGTTTGTGTAAGACAATATCAATAATCATTGGTATAAATATCAATTTTATATCAATTTTTTGCTGCAAGCATTTTATTTTATTTCAATTTATTTTATTCCTTTTGATCGTTATTTTTTCATTTTACTCTAGCTGCAACAATTTTATTTTATTCCTTTTATTCCTTTATGTTATTTTATTTTTTATTCATTTATTTTTATTCTTTTTCATTTTATTTGTTTGTTGTCATTTTATTTAATTTGTAATTAATTGTTTTATTATTTTATTTCATTTAATTTTATTTTTCTGTAAGCATTTTATTTATTTATTCATTTGTTTTGTTTTTATTTGAGCTGTACGCACTTCATTTTATTTTCTATTTTGTAAATATTTTGTAAATATTTTCTATTTTCCATTTTATTTTTTATTGATTAAGTAATTTATCAAAAAAGTCAGTAAGGCCAGTAAGCAACTACCAAGAAACTGTTCAGAACACCATAGCAACTGCATAAAAACACCTAAGCAAATGACTAAAGCTGCATTCAGACCGACAGCAACGGAGACGGCCGACCTGAGCTTATTTTCCTTTGCATTGTGTACCTGCCATTTTTCCACCTGAGGTAAAATTGAATTGACTTTACCACAGCCTATGACGAGTGACACTAATTTACGATATTCAACCATTTAATGCCATTCTTTTTAATTCCTCAGACATGTAAAGCTCAAAAGGCTGATGTAACGATGTAACGATGTAAACGATGTAACGTTAGGACATAAATTGTAATCTGTTCTGAGACCAGGTTTATGCAGCCCGCGCTATCCTTGTCTGCAGCCTGTGTAGTGCTAGAATGCTAGTTCCCATTACATTTTAAATACGTTAATGTGTTCTTCAAGAACCTTGTTTTTTTACTGACAATGTACATCATATAACACGGATTTGTTGTATTTGCTTTGTTTGCGTGATATTTCTGGTTCGTGTAGTGCTAATTATAAATGAAAAGCCGTTGAGGGTTCTCAGCTTAACGTTACCAGAGAGTGATTGACAGCACGATGTGATAATGTCCCACCACTTATAACAATGTATTAAAATATGGGTGCATTACTAAAAAGCACAAATCTCAGGACATGACAAAATTTCTCCAGGATTTAAAACCACTCGGACCCCAGGGTGGTTAAATGATTGATCTGCACATAGATGCAGCATCTTTGCCTTCATTATGCAGACTACACATAACAGATTGTTCATAAGAGTTTATAGTATATACTGTACTTGTCAACTAATAATTCTGTTATTGTGAGGTGATGCATTTTTTAATTGTTTGACATTAAATTGATAGCATGTAGAGTACTCATTTGTGCTGTAAACTATGTGATGCTGGACATATCAAATGACTGTATTTGTGTTCTTCTGTTACAGGTGTGGACTGAAACCACTGGAGCACGAGACAGGGGTGAAAAAGAGCCCTTAACGCAGTCTGGCACAAAACATCAGACTGTCAGCAGTTTAAGCTTTCAAAATATTTTTTGTTCATTTGAGTTTAAAGTACCCTTTCTAATCTGAAATCTATCTAACTATTTTTAATGAATTTAACATTTAAGACTGTTTTTAAGGTTGAGTTAAATATTCTGTGTTAAGGATCAGAAAATTATAATAAATTTGATATTGAACATCCATGTGTTTTTCATTTTCAGAATGCACCTATTATGTTTATGATGTACAGGCAAATTTAAAGTAGTACTAGACTAGACTAACATCTAAGAAAGCAACATCCAAATGCTGCAGTTATCATTTAATCAGTAAAAATTGCATTGTATTTGGTAGAGCATAAGACTGGAAAAGGTCAATTACAATTTAGCAATAACAAAAATTGTACTGTCCAGGTAGGAAACCTCAAAAAACATAATCTAGAACCACTCAAGTATACACTACGCAGGGCTCCTCCATTAAACATACAGGACCTTGGTTTAATCCATATGGGCTTTATAAGGTGGGACCAATACGGGGCTTATGCATGTTGCTCACTTGGGTCCCACATGGGCCCCACTCAGATTCTACGTAGGATTCATATGGGCTAATTCACATAGGGCCGACATGGAACCCATGGACAAACCCACTTGGGTCCCGTGCCTCAAGCCCATATGGGGCCTACATTCGCCCCACAAAAAAATGTTGGCTGGGGGGCTGCAACAACTAATCGATAAAATCGATAATAATCTATAATATTATCTTCCCTTTTAAAATTACCGTTTTAGATGTGTCTCTCCGTGCAGCATGAGCTGCGCCGTTTTAAATGTCAGACGTGGTTCTCCGTGCATGCGTCTCTTCGTGCAGCGCGAGATGCGCAGTTTTAAAGTCAGACGTGTCTCTCCGTGGATGCGTCTCCGTGCGGCACAAGTTGCGCGGTTTTAAAGTCAGACGTGTCTCTCCGTGCAGCACATGTTGCGCAGTTTTAAAGTCAGACGTGTTTCTCGGTGCGTGCGACCGTGCGTCTCTCCGTGCAGCACGAGGTGCGCAGTTTTAAAGTCCGACGTGTTCTGCAGGCATCTCTTCAAGCTGCGCAGTTTTAAAGTTTAAAGGGGAGAGGTGTTTTAAATGACAAAATTAAAGATTATATTAGTAAAACCCAATTTGTTGCGTTTGCACTTTGCAAATTACACAATAGGCTAAATACCCTGATTTGGTGGTTTATTTAGTTCAGAGGTGGGTAACGATGTACATTTACTTGAGTACTGTACTTAAGTACACTTTTTGAGTATTTGTACTGAAGTATTACTTTTACTTTTTACTGTACTTCACTATATTTGAATGACAAATATCTCACTTTTCATGGCACAAAAAAATTATTTCCTTGGCCGACCCTCCCCTCCCTGCACGTTTGGGAGAGACTATTGTCAGTTGCTTCTAATATGACACACATGAATCAACTCACCAGGTGTATTAATTATGGAGATATTCACAACATTTTGGGAGAAGGCTAATGAGTTCAGTTGTGTATACTTTTCCCATATCTGATTTACTTATTATAAGCAAAAGATGTAATTACATTTTATCTGATTAATCGATCAAAATAATCGTTAGTTGCAGCCCTACTCGTGCAGGGGTGCAGATATCTGCGCGTGCATATTAAAAAAGCTCATTCTCACGTATTTCAGAAGTCAGATTGTTTTGTAAAGCTTTAATAGTTTTTATAAAGTTCAACTTTAGGCAAGCCGAGGCGAAACTTGCATTGAAATGCGCGATGATCCTCATACCGTGAGTGCTTTGACGTGACGTGCCGCAAACCCCCATTTTGGGAGACGCGTGTGGAGTCACCAGAGACTCACAGTCCAAAGACAAGCGCAAAAACAAACAAACCTAAAGACAGAGAGTCGCAACACACTAAAAATGCTCATCTAATAGATCCTTTTTTCCCTTCATTTACAGATGTCGTGATGTATTGTTATAGAATTGCCAAGCGATATATCGATTATCGCAGAATCGGCGCATTGTGATATTATCGGTACCGTGAGCCTTGTATCGCGTATCGAATCGTATCGGGAGGTACCCTGCGATTCCCATCCCTACTCATCATTTGCATAAAGTTGAGTAAATCTCAACTTTGTTGAGTGGCTAGAAATGCCCACTTCCTGTAGCCAAATGGTCACTGTACCTTGCGTTGCTGGATGTTGCTAGGCGTAGCTGGATGTTGCTAGGCTACCATTAAAATGAATGATATCGCCTTGCTTTGTCGCTGACGGTCTGAACAGGGTTTAAGACTCACATGTTCAAAACATCACAGATCTTCATCAGAAAACGTATCAGACAGGCCAAGAGGTTAATTTACTTTTAACTGCTTCCAAATAGCGAAGGCAGATTACAGACTCGGAGAAAAGGTTAATGCCCAAAAATCACAAAAACACAAGGGACGTGGATGCCATTATGTGAGGAAATTATTCAAACCTTGTGAACTTGAGCCTGTTGGTAATTTTCTCCGAATTATCTGTGTCAAGTGATAGTTAAGGCTAAAATATGTTCATGGTCATTTACAAGCTTTTATTATGAGAATAGATGCTGAGCACCTACTGCATGCACTGCGTGAACTCACAAGTGGAAATCTAGTGACTGGGTTATGAACTCAAAAAAACGCCCAATCCTCGCTGCTATTACCCTTTAGATACCCTGAAACAGGCCATTTACAAAAGAGCCATGATCAATCACAGCAATGATGCTACAGAGCCAATCAGATACTGGAAGCTCATTTATAAGCATAGTGCTAAAAGGTAAGAAGGTGTTTTGCAAGAGGCTTGCGTGCTTATCTCCAATTCACGAAACACTATAAAGGTCAGTTTACTCATTAGGAGTCATTACAAATTGGTGTCAACCAGTACAAGGTTCATTACAGCTGGACGTATCGTTTGCCAAACAAATTGTGGTGCAATTTCTTTTTTCTTGCAAAGGAAGCATTGCATGCTAGCAGAGATGGGACGTAACGAAGTACAAATACTTCGTTACTGTACTTAAGTAGATTTTTCTGGTATCAGTACTTTACTCCACTATTTATTTTTCTGACGACTTTTTACTTTCACTTCTTACATTTTTACGCAAATACCTGTACTTTCTACTTCTTACATTTTCAAACCAGGCTCGTTACTTTAGTTTTAATCTGTATTTGATGCACAATCAATATTATTTCTTGTCATTGCGTGACTTTTTCAACCTAATGATAGGTCTGCCTTTAAGCCGAAGCGCTGTGTGAGGTGGCCACTAGCCAATCAAATGTAAGAAGGCGGGAGTTACTGTTTACAGAGCAAAGCGGTGACCAATCAAATCAAAGAAGACGGAGTAACTGTTCTCAGATCTCGAGCGTGATATTCTGCATCATGTGGTGACTCGTGAATGGTAGGGTTTTTTAGCGCCAAAGGACCAGATTTTAAATATGTAATTTAGCTATTTACTGTAGCTATTCGCATGTTCTACAAACATATACTTCACGAAAGATCTACTGTAGTTCTGTCAGAAGTTAAGGCAGCTCGTTAAGGTAAGCGCATTATTGTTGCTGTTGTTCATTAGTATGTATGAATTGCATGTTTTTGCTATCGTGGTGTGTGCGTTAAGTTCATGAACGAGTGAAAAATACCTGCTCATTGCGTTGCTTTCGATGAACTAATTATAGTGGGCACTTTTGCACAAAAATGCGCTAATTTCCTGATTGCCATTTGAAGTGGTTCCTGGACATATCCTATTAGTCTTATTTTCTAATTTTCTTAATGCATTTGCTTTGTTTGATCTATTTTCCTGATTTTTATTATATTTTTTCATCTTGTCATGATTAAAATTATAAGGAAATAAAAAACGATCCTTATCAACGTTGATTGACATTGCAATAAAATACTATCACATTATTTTGGAAGTTAAAATTTTGGGCTGGTTTTTGTTGGAGTGAGTAGGTTTTAGTGAGCCTTTGGGCTGGAAATCATCCACCCAATCTAGCAACACTGACATCAGTTTTAATGTTGAACGAGTGTAACGTACAATGTAAGAGGCTAAACATTTAATATTTTAAAGCGAGGCATAATTTCAAGAAATGTGTTTAACCAATCGAGAAAAACAGTAATGATTAGGGATGTAACGATTCACTCAGCTCACGATGCGATGCGAGTCACGATTCTGATCTTACGATGCGATTTATTCACGATTTATTTTTACAAAATGAGTTGAAACAAATTAGAAATGAACAACTTCCCTTGCATTATTTCTTAAATGCTTCACGTTTCTTTGTATAATTAAATAATGTTTTATTTCAAATAACAAAACTAAACTGCATTTTATAACAAATTAATAATAGAAAAAGTCTCTTTAATATAAACAAACTAATACTGTCTGAGCTTTTCTTGGATTTTTTTGCATTTAAGAAATATCAGCATGTCCTCGTTTAGATTTGCAGTGAAAATAGCGGCCCCTGCTGTTCAAAAAATGTATTGCGATTCAGTTCACACCTCAACCGATTTGAATTGTCACTGATTATAACCGATTTTCAACCGGCTCACGGTGAATCGTTACATCCCTAGTAATGGTTACCAAGTTAATTGACTTGCCTAATTAATTATCTCTTTATTTCTCAGTTTTCTCTTTTTGACAAGATCTCCCAAGTGTCTACAAACCTTTGTATAATGATATGTCCATGAATGGTCTGTGCTTAAAATGTAAAGGGACAGTTAATCTAAAATTGAAAGCAGTGAAATTCTGTTATAAAATGTTTTGACAATCAGAGTACCAAACAGTCATTTCCTGGCTATTACGCATCGCAGACATAGGCTAGTAGTCTAAGAAGCTGCCACGGACCAAGGCGGAATGCAACACAAAGAATAGCTAAAATTATGGTTGAGAACTTGAGACAAAGGGAATTCTGTCACAATTATTATCAATACGCTTGTCCTTTACACTCTTATCTTACATCATAATTGTATTATAAATTTGTGTTTTTTTCCACTACCTAGGTAGTGGCAAATAGATTTATTCCATCAGTCTTTTTTATGCTTGTGTTCTACATAATGGTAGTTCAGTTGTGAGGTACGAGCGTGACTCTAAAACAGGTAGTAGTATTGGCTACTTTTTACTTAAGTACATTTTAGAGCCCATACTTTATACTTTTACTTGAGTAAACAAGTTTAGACAGTACTTCAACTTTTACTTGAGTACTTTTAAACATGAGTATCTGTACTTCTACTTAAGTAAAGGATGTGTGTACTTTTGCCATCTCTGCATGCTAGCAGCGAGAACTACAAATCTACAACTCCAACAAATTGTCTACAGTTTGCAATAAAGACTTTTAGAAAAAGAAACCAATGTTCATAGTCAAGATGGCACCGCTCCTGAACTTCAGCATGAAGAGAATCTTTGTTCTGGTGACATGTTATTAAACCAGTGAATTTGTAACAGAAAACCAGACATCAAGCGATTCATTAGATGGCTGCCCTGCGGACAAAGAATATGAAATTCTGTGCTAAGAAGCCTTTTTAGGCAATATAATACCCTCAAGGCGCACTATCAAAACACAATGCCGCACTCCGTTCTACCAGAATGACGTACAGATACACAACAAGGAGCGGAACGTTTCAGGTGGTTAGAGATACAGATGAACAGGCTCAGTTGAGGTGCGAATGAGTATGACACGTCGCTTTGAGTGTAAAGTTGATCTGTACTGCGGGGACATACAAATATTTGTATGCAGAAAAAAAGTGCAGAAATGGTAATGTTTCAGTGGATGAGTTTCATCTCAAGCGATGCCTTGGATTAGTCAAAATCCATCTCTTAAGCTGTCACAGCGAAACTTCAGTCCTACCGTCTATGCAAAAACGCTCAAGGCATAAAGACACAATATATGATCCAGAATCATAGAGGGAACACGACTTGAGAATCAGACCATGAGAATCAAAAGCATGGCACACTTTAATGAAGAAAACAAACATTTATGGGAGACGGCTTCTACGGGCAGCTGGATCCTGGAACTCGGAGGCGCCCAGTTGAAGTGACACATTTATGAGAAGACAGAGAGCTAGTCAACGCTTATTCATCTGCATGTGTTAACGTCATTTACTATCAAATCCCCATAGACAACATCACTGCTCCCGGCTACAACCTGTCGCTGTCAGAACTATACGCCATTCTCTTAAAACCGAGGATGTCTAAAGGTGTGTTCACACTTGTGCATGTCCAGCATGTTTGGATCAAAATAAACTCTGGTGAAGTTTCTGTTAATATAGTTCAGTTGAAGTGTAAATGCTGCAATCTGAACCGTATCGCATGGGTCTCAGTCCTCAGACCATTGGCTGAACGTCTGATGCAAAGGCACACTTTTCTGGAAACACTTCAGCACGTTTCAAGTCGTCATCTGATTGGTTGAATTTTATAGGATTTCCGTGAGACGTGCGTGTTGCGTTCTTTAACTGTCCGCCTGGAAACAACACAAAACTGTCTGATCGAAGAAGTAAGCTGCCGTGTTTACAACGGTTGCGATAAGAATTCATCACGATCGACTAAATGCTTAATTCTTAAATGTATGCGAGGTTCACGGCATAAACATATTATCATTGTTGCTGTTAACTTTTGACACGTTCGTGAATGTACACCGGTCTGTTACTGCGGGGACATTTCCACCCCTCTAAACATGACGCGGCACAAAACGAAACTTAATCGGTTAATTTACCTGTCAGTCATATGGCCTCTTGGGTGGGCCTTGGCCAAAGACAGAAGCCAAAGGTCTGGCTACGCTAGACTACTTCCATATGAACTCTGGTTCATGTTGCGTTTCAGGTCAAACGCACCAAAGACATCTAAACAAACCAGGATGTGATGTCACAAGATACAACCCTAAAAATCATGTGGTTTGACTGTTTAATAGATCTTCAAATAAGGAATTCCTGACCCCTTTAAACATTTAATGAGCTCTTCGTGAGTTCTCGGCTGGTAAAAATACCACTGTATTGTTGGAGCCGATGGCCATGTGGAGTTCGATTCCTCGGCTCAAGGTCCTTTCCAGACCCCTCCCCCTACTCTCTGCCACTTCACTTCCTTTCCTGTCTCACAATATATGTTGTAAATTTATGTTACGAAAGCTGACCAATCAGATGTTTACCTTATCTTTACGTGAACGTCAAGCGAACCAGGATTAAAATAATAAATATTAATTTTCTTTTTAGGTCCAGACCAAAAGAACCACAAGAACTGAACTACAAGTGTGAACACATTTACCTGAAAATGAATGTTTACAATAGAGAAGCACCGATACTAAACTTCTCCACCGATACCGATTATTCAGAGTGATCTACAGATACCGATTCTGAAGATTAAATGAATATTTCTTAACTTTCTGAATGTTATTAATTCATATGACGACTATTAATATTAAACATCAAACTGGTGATGTTTCTTAACATTTTCTACAAAGAGAGCATAAATTCATTGCATTTTCCTGACCTCTTTTGATTGACAGGATCTATCGGCGGCCCTGATTATCTGCTGTTTTTAAACTATCAGCCGATAGCCTGACCGATACCCTTTATTGGCCGATATATCGGTGCATCTCTAATTTACACTATAGTTAGATAGGTAGGTATAGACCAGTTTGATGTAAGATATAGACCAGACAAGATGTAAACAACACCAGGGGTACCAGCCCAGAAGTACACAAAACACTACAAAAACATTAGAACAAAATACAATCAAAGATCGTTTAGGAAAAGGAAGTGCTTCGTAACTTTGTCTACAGTGACCTAGCTTCTTTCAACCGCATCCCTGTCATTCTTCCAAACAAGCACAGGATTCTTGGGTTTTCCCAAGCATCCGATTTCACTCAAATCCCACTTGTACTGAATAAAAGCATTGTCCTCACATTACTTTTTTTTTCATTGTATCTCACGAATTCTCACCTTGTCTGACAGTTTATTTCTCAACGTCCCCCCTCACGCAAACTTAAACAGAACAACAGCTGTGAGCGGTTTAACACACCCCAGCCAAGGGCAAATGACATCCACCACGTGTCCCCGATCCTGCCACATATGCGAGTAGTTTAACACATCGCTGGGGTCGGTCATTTCGCTGACCACTCCACCCGAGACCCCCGGCCACACATACAACCTGGTGACAGCCATTAGCGCTTCAGCTATGAAGAAGGCAAGAAAAAGATGGATGAACTTGCCCCAAACCTTTCACACATATACACACACTTTTCCTGTCAAGCTGTCAGGGCTGGATATATGAACTGGGTGCTCGGTTAGATTGGAAAACAGGGAGTGTTTTCATATCTAACTGAGATCACATTAGAAAAGCAGCTTCAGGTGAGGGTTGAGAGTGAGAACGTTGAGTGATGTGGAGATGGCGATGGTCCATGGCACTTCCACGTGAACCGACCGTCACCTCAGCGGGAACTTAACGCAACTGTATGAAAATGAAAACGGATTACCTCCCTAATTTAATAATCATCGCTCACTTTTTATGACAACATTATGAACATTGAGAAATGTACTGTATATGTATGGCGTTCTGCTACATCTGTTAGCAGCTATATGGATTTTTTTCAAATGATGTCTCGTAAATAGGCCGACAGAACCGGTTTCATTTGTGAAGCTAGAAACACCAAGGGTTTGCTAGAAGCATCACAGGTTTGATTCCCAATTCACACACTGATAAAAATAACTTTAAATACAAGAAATATATGTGCTTTACTATTATCTGCACTTAATGCTGGAAAAATTAGCAGAATTCCATAAATCAATCTTGAGAATCGAGACACATTGTTACAGTACATGGCTCTCTTCAATACTCAATTATGATTGGTCAGTTGTGCGATCCAGCAGTCTGATATTCCTTAATAATTACTGCACATCTAAGAATTGAGTAAAATCAAACCGCTCAGCTAGGATTCTTTTGAAATGCAACAAACTATTAAAATATTTTATTTAATATTTAAAATATTTTTCTTCTCATGTCAATATGAATAAGCCATTTTAGGGCATTGTATGTGGTTGCTACAATGTTCAGGGAGATTGTTAGGCCATTGGTATTGTGGGTGGTTGCTAAGGTGTTTTGGTTGGTTTCTAGTGCATTGCTCCTGTAGGTGCCCGATAGTTGCTAGGGCATTGCTACTGTAGGGGGTTGCAAGGGCATTGCTAGTGTAAGTGGTTGCTATGTTGTTCTGTGTGGTTGCTAGGGGATTGCTATTGTACGTGGTTGCTACATTGTTCAGGGAGATTGTCAGGTGATCACTACTGTAGGTGGTTGCTAAGGTGTTTTGGTTGGTTGCTAGGGCATTCCTACTGTAGGTGCCTGGGTGGTTGCTAAGGCACTGCTAATATAAGTGGTTGCTACATTGTTCAGGGAGATTGCTAGGCCATCACTACTGTGGGTGGATGCTAAGGTGTTTCTGTGGTCTGCTAGGGCATTGCTCCTGGAGGTGCCTGGGTGGTTGCTGGGGTGTTCTGTGTGGTTGCTAGGGTATTGATACTGTAAGTGGTTGCTACAGTGTTCTGAGCGATTGCTAGGTCAGCACTAATGCGGGTGGTTGTTGAGGTGTTTTGGTTGGTTGCTAGGGCATTGCTATTGTAGGTGCCTGGTGGTTTCTAGGGCACTTCTACTGTAGGTGGATGCTATGGTGTTTTGGGTTGTTGCTAGGGCACAGCTACTGTAGGTGGTTGCTAAGGTGATTTGGGTGGTTGCTGGAGCATTACTACCGGAGGTGGTTGCTAGGGTGTTTTGGGTGGTTGCTAGGACATTGCTGCTATAGTTGCTGGGTGGTTGCTAGGGCATTACTAATGTATGTGGTTGCTAGGTCACTGCTATTGTAGACAGTTGCTAGGGTATTTTGTGTGGTTACTTAAAAAATATTAAGAAAATTATATCTTAACAAGCCACATGATTTGGGGTAACAACTATGTCTGTAAAACAAACAATGTTGCAAAGGTTTTGCGTGTTTTTTAAACCATTAACTAAGTCAATTTACTGTTAAGATGCATCAGAGAAAAAAAACTGACAAAAAGGTGACACGGTGACTGGGTTTTTCCTCACCTCCCCTGGACTGTATACCTGATCATTAACACCTGCTCTTGAGTCACAACACGCGAGACCTGGCACACGAACCTCAAAAGTCTCAATGAAAAGTCTGCAGAAGTCTTCGAAGCTCGCACAGGATTCACTCATGGGCCGACAGAGGAGAAAATATTCCATTCCGTCATGACGCATAGCGTCTACGAGGGGAAAAACACTCATGGCAGAAGATTATTAGAAAGAGGACCTGAGCACGAGAATGGACTGCAGGGTCTCATAAATCCCCTGCCACATCCTGAACAGATCAGACAGGCTCTTGTGTCCCGTCGCACCTCTCCAAAACACACAGGATACTGGAAATCACGTTTCTCTGAACTTCATTCGGCAAGAACGATGTGGGAGAAAAAGTAAAATCGTAAACTTTTTGGCATCTGCATTATTTTACGCTTCTTTTATCTTCAATAAACACAATATGTGACTGCATCAGAACTTTGATGTCATACTGCTGACATAGAAGCGTCACAGACATTTAGACTGGATGTTCTAAGTTAAAATATAAAGTAAATAAAGTAAAACAAACAATATGTAATTTTGCAAATAGGGTTTGAACCCATGTCTCTCTCCATACTTAACAAAAACCACTAACCTAAAACCTCTAAAACTTGAACTACTGTTCCATGTATAAGACATTAACAGTGCTGTAGAGTCTCTCCACATATGGTTTGAGCATTCGCGACTCAATAACTCAATTCAAATTTTATCGCTCCCTAGTCAGGCAGCAGCATCTAAGATCACTAATATAATAATCTTCATATTTGAACTACTGCTTCAAATGTCTAACAATAACATCCAAGCCTCTGTTTTCCTTGCCCTGAAAAAATGCTACGAAAATTAAGTGAAATAATTGCTTTGGCTTCGGCTCGTGATGGCTTTGTGAAATGTTACGTCTGGCACAGATTTTGGCACAGCGAAAAACTGTGAAGAATCATATTTACGGCTAGGTCAAATAAAGATGGAAAACTGTCATTCAAGAGTAGAATTAAACTGAAGATGTCACAGTGATGTATTAAGAGAAGTGTCAAATCTTTTCACTTGAATACATCAATGTTTTCCCAGACTTGAATGTCCTGCCACAGGCCCAAGCGTTTTCCGTTTATCTTCATCAACACACAAACCTATCCCAATTAAAGGGATAGTTCAGCCGGAAAAAAAATTCTGTCATTATTTATCCACCCTCATGTCATTCTAAACCTATATATGACTCTTCTGTGTGGCACAAAATAAGATATTTTGAGAAATGTCTCAGTGGTTTTGTGTCCATACAGTGGAAGTCAGAGGGTGTCAATGTTGTTAGGTTACCAACATTCTTCAAAATATCTTCTTTTGTGTTCTGCCTAAAGGTTTGAAATGACACAAGGCTGATTTAATGATGTAATTGTTTCTATATTTGGGTGAACTGTCCCTTTAACTTACATTATAATGGATATCATGTAGCTGCACATTAATATTAAAGGTTAAAAAAGAACAAGAACTGTGGATGCAACATTCACTAAGTGCACACATATATTTTTCTTAATTAAACATAAATAACTAATTGTGGTTGTTTACTACGCATTATAATAAAATAGGTCTGGTTATAGTTTTAAAGCAGCAAAGCAAAGCCAAAATCCTTGTAGTCCCCCGATAACAGCCCTGAAAATGACTACTGCTGCCTCGAAGATTAATGACAAAAACATTTAAATCACGGAGATAAGAGACATACATACAGTAATAATAAACATCTTTCTCATGTGCATTGGGTTGCCTCGCTCTCACAAACTTGACAGCAAAGTTCATCAGAGTTTTATCTCTCTAATGTCTGTGATGTCATCTTCAATCACATCGAGACCTGTTATTCTTCAAGGCTCTTATCTGCGCCGCCAAAAACAGCCCTTTTTTAAATTCCAGACATTATAAAGGTTATATTTCTGTCATACTTGATATTTTCAGATACCACATAAAGAGATTTCTTGATCAGCACATGCAGTCTAAATAATAACTTTCTGATTTTCAAGAGTTGAGTGCAAATGAATCAACACAGCGATGTGGTCGCATGATTTCAGAAAGCAGGAATTCAAAGTGACTAAAACCAAACCCCACAAACATTAAACACTGTCTGGTCTCTTCCAACGTGTAAATAACCCAGTTCCCGCACCAAAAAAAAACGCATCCATCCAACAGAATTCCTTTACAAGAGCTCCAACTGTGTTTCTGGTCTCCCCCCTAGTGGCAAAAAAGCAGTATTGATTTAAAAGACGTCTGTCAAAAGGTTAGGGGACACAAAGACAAATACAGTTCCCATGGTTGGTGATTCCATTAAAACACACACACACGCCTAAAGATCAAACTGCATTCGCTAGTAAACACACAAACACAAGACCCAGTCAATGTCGTTTTGGAGCTCTCATCTCGGGCAATCTTACAACCTTCTGTCAGGATGAAATACTTTTAGTCTGATTATAAATCGGTTCAGATTTCAGAGTTGGAGCTTGTTCAAGGTTCAGCGTTTCCCACTTAAATGATACATTATTATCAGGCGGGTCACCTTGGAGTGTGTTGTTGCTCTGTTCTCTATTAAGAAGAGAGGAAGAGATAGTGGAAAAGCAGCTGTGTGTGGAAACTAACTCTAAACTGTAATTTGCCCGTCGGTGAGTCGAGGAGCGTGTCATCAAGGAGCTCGCCGTGCTTTAGATCAGGTGTTGAAACAGCTCCGTGTTCCCTTGAGGACGTCTACAAACATCCCAACGACGGAGAACTTTCCGAACTGTGGATATCTTTTTCTGAATTAGTATTAGTATATGTCTAGTTTTGCCATAATAAACAACTAAATAAAAAACTGGACAAATTTATGAATTATGAGAAACTTAAAAAAAAAAAACATTCACCCTCATGTTGTTTAAAACCTGTATCTTTCTCTTTTTTGGTGAAACACAAATGAAGATATTTTGAGAAATGTCTTGGTGGTTTTGTGTTTATACAATGGAAGTCAATGGGAGTCAATGTAGTTTGAAACATTCTTCAAAATATCTTCGTTTGTGTTCTGCAGAAGAAAGAAAGTCATGCGGGTTTGGAATGATTCAATTTAAGCACGCTAAATTTAGATTCATGCCTTTTACTAATCAACTTTCTCATAAATTTGTCTTGTTTTAAAGATATGTTTACTGGAAAACTAGACATAAATACTGATTATTATTGTTATGTTTAATTGGAAATATGATGCAGGCGTACAAATCATCACAATTTGTTAAACCGCACAACGACTGTCAACGAAAGCCACAAACTAATCATCAACCATCTGTCACTCATTTCACGACACTCATCTACTGATGTTTATTAAAACAAGTTGAAACCTTATGAAGGAGAATCTTCATTTTCATTTCACTTAAGAAAACACTCATTTAGACATCACAGATAGCAATGCGGCAGTTCAGAATGTTAAAAATCTGAGTAATTCCTGAGTATTTGTAGTTCATTCATCATCTACAAGTCTTCCACAATTATCCCGGGTCAGTTTTCTAATTTTCCCGGAAACTGGTTCCAGGTCAATGAAAAAAGTGGAGCTTTAATTATGTAGATGAATACCTCATCCTGTAAATTACCATCATACAGAACTGTCAATCAAAATCTTTGTTCAGCTGTCAATCGCTGGATTTATGATCAAACATTACCTCAGTCTAGACCGAACTGGGTAAATGAGCTGGCGCTGGCTTCCAACACCTTAAACGAAATGCTATCTCTCCCCACTAAACCACAAAGGAAAAACACAAGCGTCATTTTAATGCAATAAATCTTTCATAAGCAGCGCGCTAACAAACGTGTTAACAGCGCAGTGTTATATATACCCAAAGCTACGTTTATTTGTATGTAGGTACAAGTGTGATGTTTATGGTTAGGGGATTTTCCACAGATTTAATGATTTACCTCACCTACTGTATGATGATTTTTGTAATCTTTACTCCAATATATATATATGCCAAATTCAGTGCCTGGAGCCAGTTCACAACTATAAATTAGGCTAGACGAAAATTATAAAGCAGAATGTTTTTCGGAAACCCTCTAAATGTGTAAATGAGATAATATGCACATATAAAGCAATTCCTTTTTATGAAAGACTATGAGTTCTTCTGCTTAGTCTCACATAGCGAGACTATAACAACATAAAGTCAGGGTTCACTTTGCTTATTCTGAGGATGAAATAAGAAGACGGATTTCATTGATGGATGTGTAAGAAGGTCAATGTCTAACAGAGATTATTAGATTTTTTAAAGGATTTATTTATTTAATTTATTAGCTTTCCTCTTCATCTCGATAACAACCACTCAGCATTACCTATTTTAATTAGGTTAGGTTACACACCAACACAACACAACACAACACAACACAACACAACCACAACACACCACAACACAACACACCACAACACCAACTAGGGCTGTCACGATTATGACATTTGACTGACGATTAATTGTCTAATAAATCATTGCGATTATGATGATTAATTGACTGTTTTTGAGCTTTGACTTTTAATTCTCATACATTTTTTATTCAGCTTTGAAATGACCATATTGTTCTGAATACAAAACTATGTTTTTTTCTTGGAAATACATAGGAAAAAAATGGGTCATCATATATTTAAGGTTTAGGCTTTTACCTGTCAATAATACAACCGCCAAATACTTGTAAATTAAGTAAATTGATCAGGTGTGAATTGAAGCCACCATTAAAATACTATCAGTCATAGAAAAGCTTCTAGTCTGTTTTTTTCTCACTTGCAAGACTACAATAAAATTTTACTTCTATGTTAATTAAATTTTGGTAGACTGGTTTTCACATTGAGATTTGCTTTAATAATATTAAATTGTACTGCAGGTAATTTGTATATGTGTTTTTTTTTTTTTTAAGTGATTGTGTTGTGGTGGTACATTTTACAAGTATTACCATGCTTTAGTTACAATACATACACTAAAACATGCAATATGCAGATGCACTACAGCTCCCCCTAGTGTCTTCTATAGAGATGTGCAATAATTGCGATGATCTGAAACCATCGTGATGAGGTCAAACAATCGCGATGAGACGATTATTTAATAATCGTGACAGCCCTAACACCAACACAACACCAACACACCATCACAACACCACAACACAACACAACACAACACAACACAACACACCACACCATCACAACACAACACCAACACAACACAAACACAAACACAACACAACATCAACACAAACTCAACACAAACACAACACCAACACAATTAGATTATTATTATTTACTTTATTTCATATTTTGAATGAATGTAGTTTACCTTTTAGGTTTATCATTGCCATGAAAGCAAAAAAATGACAATTCAACTTTGTTACGTCAAGGATAGGAAATATATACACATATACTGTATATACTCATATATACATATACATCGATGGTATTAACGCTGTAAAAAGTTGAAATAATGACAGTTTATAGCAAGATTAGAGTGTTTAGATTACGGCAGAGGGGAGGAAATTATTGACGTGTAGGCTTGACTAGCTGTTTCCTAAACAGAGCCTACTGCTCCTCTGATGTGGACCGAATTGACTGATACAGTCTGTCCAGACTAGATTCCCTGAGCCGTAACTGTGGCGTTATCAAGCATAGGAAGTGGAAGTGTTATTGTTATGAACCTGCATCTGGGTGGTCGGTCAACACATGAGTATATCACACGCGCTCAAACACACCGTCACACATGCAAAACAAAAGAGATTTGTGGAGATATGCTACATTCCCTACGTACACTAACAAAGCTACCGAGGACTGTGTATTTCAACACAAAAACAACATTCATAATACTAAAGACTGTTTTTATGTAAAAGAGGCCAATATGTGCCTGTACAACATCAAAGCAAACATTGTGGGTTATGGCTTTGTTACAAGTGCTAACACAAGTAATCCAATAAGACATCTTGCGTTATATAACTTCATGTTTGCCAAAAATGTACACTTAAGACACACCCGAACGGAATGATAACATACGGCGAGATGTGTACATGCTTTTGGCTTTTGGCCTGACAGTCTGGAAGAAGGCCAGAGTAGACCTGTCCAAACTACAGGAATGCTTTGCTCCACCCAAGATAAGCAGGTAGAAGCTAAAAATTACCTGAAAATGACAGCCACGTCCCGGGACGCTGGGTGAGACGAGTTCACTGTCATTTCAGTAGCCGTTTATAGACTATTTTTGAGTCTGGAGTCCAGACTGTAGAGGACACGCCGTCTACGTCCCAGACCCCTCTGCATATCTGGAATGATTTGGCCAGCCATTAGTTTTAGTCTTTAGTCACACAAAACTGCTTTAAGTTGTTTATTATCAAAGCAAGCATACAAAACTCAAGACAGAACAAGAATCTGAGGATCCAGAAGAATTTAACCAACGCAACTCCCGGCGTCAGGAAAAGTCATGCAGCACACTTAAATCAACATTTATATTTATGTATTTGGCAGATGCTTTGACTCAAATTTTCAAGTGCATTCCAATAAATTGTGTTATTATGCGCATTGCATTAGAATGAAACCCATGACCTCGTCATTGTTTGCACCATGCTCTAGCAATTGAGCTATAAGAGACGTTCAACATTATTTTATCCACTAAAAGCAACTGTGATAAAAATCCAGGTAATCACATAAAAAAAGAATGTTAAACTTTTCCTAAATACGTGTACAAATATTACTGTTGTATTGCTTAAAAGTGAATATGAACTTGTTTTCTTTGCAGTATTTGAGATCTGAAAAAATGCAGAGCATCTTTTTCTGTTATTTTCACCTGTTTCTCCAGTTTTCATTTTCTGCAAATAAATGCTAATAGAAACAATATTTTTATTTGGATTGTGGTAGAAATATTGTTAGTAGTTCACAGAATGAAACAAAATTATTATTTTACCTTAAAGGGGTCATATGGCGCGAATACGTGTTTTTCGGTGTCTTTGGTGTGTTATAAGTTGCCCATGCATGTATTAGACACGTAAAATTGCAAAAATTAAAGTGTGGGAACAAAAGATGCATTCTATCCAAAAGCGAATGCTCACCCAGACATGCCTGAAACGCCTCGTGTAACCACACCCCCACAAATCTACATCAGTTCGTGGTATGATTTGACTAAGACCGCCCAAATGTATACACAAGTAAGGTGGGCGTACCTGTCAGTACAATTGCTTTGGAACCTGATGTTCCAAATATGGTAAGAGGTGTTACATTTCTGTCACACGCTTGCAGTATTCGACCAATCACTACGCACTGGTTAACTGGCCAATCACAGCACACCTCGCTTTTCAGAGCCATGAGCTTTATAAAAAATCTGCGCGTTTCAGAGAGGCGGAGCAAAGAGGAGATACAAACATGCACGATATGTGGAAAATACAGCGTTTTTTTAACCTTAAATCGTGTATACACATTACATTACATCTAAAACAAACAATAATATTCGTATTAGCCGTGTCATATGACCCCTTTAACACATGTAAATAGTACATTTTAAAGTCAGAAAAACCGCAGCTCTATAGCGCTTTTTACAATTCTGCATTGTTACAAAGCAGCTTTGTATAATTAGGCAGTGGTTACTATAGTAAATAAAATATATATATATGACACAATATACACTCTTAAAAATAAAGGTGCTTAAAAGATTCTTCACAGCGATACCATAGAATAACCATTTTTGGTTCCACAAAGAACCATTTAGTCAAAGGTTCTTTGAAGAACCTCATACCTTTTAATAATCTGAAGAACCTTTTTTTCACCACAAAGAACCTTTTGTGAAACAGGTTGTTAAAGGTTCTTTATGGAACCTTTATGGAACCATTTAGACAAAAAAGGTGTAAGAGTGTATGGTATTAATTAAAAACAGGCACACATTAAACAATTATTGACATATACTGTAGTAATATTTTGAAAATAATTCATAAGGCATAAAGGCCTATTCACACCAAGGACAATAACTGTAAAGAAAGTTTTAAAAGTTGCAATCTGTAATATTTGCCTCTCTATCACCATCGCTGTTTGAAACATAAAATGTAGTATGTAGTGAGATTTTTTAAACCAAAAAAAAGTTAAGGATTGCCGCTTTAACAGAAAAGTGAAGTCCACGTCACAGCTATAATGTAACAGAGAAACAAAATCATTATGATTGACACCTTATTAAAATCCATTTGAATTTAAAGGACTCATGCATTTAAAATGGGAAACTGCAGCACGCAAGCTTATAAAAAACAATCGTTGCTGTGGACGCTCATTGTTATAGTTAGCTTTATAGTTATAACTTGGTGTAAACGGGCCTTAACTCTTCAAATTTGTGAGTGATGTGTCATGAAAAATATAGTGAGTTCATATTAAGATTTCTGGCTTTATATGCAGACATGTTATCTTGACATATCTGAGCACAGTCTGGGACATATCTGAGATTTCTAATAACTCCTCAGTAGACATACAAGATTACTGGTGTTTTTTATCAGAACACAACTAAGCCAGTACATTTCTTCTGTCAGCTGACCTCAGTGCTAACAAGAAGAAACAAGTGAAACGTAAAAGCCAAGTCAAAAATAATTGACTAGATTTTAATTCCAGATCAAATATACCACAGCTGGTTGTGTAAACGACGCAATGAGAAATGACCATGTATTATTATATTTTAGGAGACCACACTAATGTGCGACCTTATCCGGAAATGTTACCCTCTCTTCTATAGACTGTGGATCCTACTGTATATCAACACAGATTATGGATGACACTCGGCTTGCCTGTGGGTGATATAAGACAGGACTGCACTCAACGGTACATGAGCTAAGCCGAGTCCTTGACAGCAAATCAAAGTACCTGCTGTTCAATGCCAAAAACAGCATTTCAAAACCCCTATTTTCGCATGTTAAGGGTACTTTGGGCCAAACCCCATGAATGACTCACAACTCTTTCCCCCTGTCATTAGCCCACATCTTGAGGAGCAGAGAACATCGCTTTTCAACTCCATCGCATTATGCCTATACAGCAAAGCACTGATTCGACGTGGCCATCTGCCAACTTGCTCAGCTATGCCTTGGCTTCTGACAAACCAACAGGGACCAGCAAAGTTCTGGCACCGCTCAAGAGAGGCTTTGGAGATTTTCCAGAGACCTGCGTCAGATCACACTTGTCCATCGATGCAACATTTCCTCGTCTCCCTCTGTTGGGTGGACAGTTGCAGCCCCTGCTGAGCGAATTCACCTCAACACATCAATGCATTTTTTGACTCATTAATTTGATCCAGCAGTCATGGGAAAGCAATCTCCAAGCAGAGCAGGTGGACTACACAGCTGTCCTGGGCCAATAAAACAGGAAGTACAGGAAATGCCTGATGAACTCACAGAAACACAACAACCCACAGGAAAGAAACATTGCAAAACCAAGATCTCCTCCAATCTCAATTGTTTCTCCTAGAGACCCAGGGAATTTAAAAGAGACCGTTCACACAAATTAAATCATTCACTTTCACTGAATGAAAAGTCGCCATTCTCAAACATTGCAAGGCCCTCTGTCACCATTCACTTCCACTGAGTCGCCATTCACAACCATTGCAAGGCCCTCGGTCACCATTCACTTCCAGAGTCTCCATTTTCAACCACTGCAAGGCCCTCGGTCACCATTCACTTCCAGAGTCTCCATTTGCAACCACTGCAAGGCCCTCGGTCACCTTTCACCCCCAGAGTCACCATTTGCAACCACTGCAAGGCCCTCGGTCACCATTCACTTCCAGAGTCGCCATTCACAACCACTGCAAGGCCCTCAGTCACCATGCAATTCCAGAGTCGCCATTCGCAACAACTGCAAGGCCCTCAGTCACCATTCACTTCCATTGAATTCATTTTTCACAACCATTGCAAACTCACTAAGTCACCATTGACTTTTATTGAGTCACCCTTCACAACCACTGCAAGGTCCCCAGTCATTTAAGTTCGCCATTCGCAACCACTGCAAGGCACTCAGTCGACATAACTTCAAGAGTCGCCATTCACAACCAGTGCAAGGCCCTCAGTCATCTTAACTTCCAGAGTCGCCATTCACAACCCCCCTCTTTAACTGGGATAGATGCCAGTAGAGAGTGAGGTGATGGGGTGGAGGAGGGATGCTGCAAAGACTGTCACAAGACAGAGGCGAGGGATGGCTTAATATAGCGTCTTCTCCACGCTGATTGGTTGGTTTACATTATAATGCTCCTCCCAAACTTAGTTAAATAAACTTCATAAAATGGGTTGCAAACAACTTTTTCACTTCTGTATTAAAAAAGCCCTTAATAACTTCAACAATGTCACAAACTTTGCTCAGATTCCCCAAGACAACAAAGCTTGCTATCAAAGGTCTGATATTTTCTATACGACAACACAAACATTTCTTATCAACTTTTATATTTTTCACATTATATTAAATAGACTAGCATTTTAAGATTTTACTGCATGTCACCAATTGTCTCATCCTTGCCCATCTTTATGTCTTGTAAGAAAAAATTGGATAAAAATCTGACGTCTCCTTAACGATGAACGATCGACCTCTGAGCTATAACAGTCCCCTGGGAAGTATCTTTTTTTTAACTGCCCGTTAAAAGTCATTGTATCATGAAATAAAGTAAATCACGTAAGGGACCGTGTGGAAAAAGAAGCCATGGGGAAACAAAACCAAAGCATAACATCTTAAAGTTACCAGTCACTGATATTACTGACCGCAAACCCGAAATAGACAGTCTCCCCAAATTCTCTCCCATAATACGAGCCAACACTAAACAGACCTTAGGGGTTGTTCTGTGTCAGAGCGAGAATAAAAGCATGTTTTTATTTATTCGCTCATTTACAGACACCACATACCCAGGAGGGCTGTGAGGAGAGATGCCAACGTTTTACTGCACTTCATAAACAGCAACACATTTATGTACGCAACACGTATGCATGGTTCTCAACCAGAAAGAAAGAAAATCGAGACAGCGATGAGATTAAAATGAAAGCAAATTGAGACTTCGGAGTTTTAATCTCATCTCACATTTGTCTCCAGTTGAAATTCCAGCAGATATACAAAGCTGAGAACAAACTACACAACCCATTACATTTTAATTGACAAAGTTCCTCAGTAAAGGTAAAAAAAGTTGACGTAGAATGGTGCCGAGAGAAAAAAATCCAACCGACAGATGAAGAAGTCACTTCTCGCCAGCAGGGTTTTATCACTGCCTTCGATCTGGGCACTGTCAGGGCAAACTAAAAGTCATTACCTCCAGACTGCAAATGCCATGTTCTTCAGCTGTTTAATTCCATCTGGACCAAAACCAGCTGGACAGGCAACTCTACTTCCATCATTTATCAATCGCCTGGTCTGCTAAAAAGAGGAAGATGGGTGGATCGGGAATCTGACTCGGGAGCAGGGAACAGTTTTATCAAAGAATAACAGTAAGAAATGACAGTCAAATACTGGACAAGGTCAGAAAACATGACGTTAAAGCAAGAGGTCACATGAGGACAAAGACAGGAGATACAAAAGAGAAACATGGCAGGACAACTGCAAAGGGGGTTGTAATTCAAAGTTTAACCCATTTGTAAATAAAACTATGAACAACATATTTGCTTTGAAATATAGTCATAGTCAGTGTTAGGGGTCTGAGCAAACTCTTAACCCCAAAGGCCGAACTTTAGACTAACATTTTATTATCAGTAAAGTCTGTGCAGTGTGTATATATATAGAACTAAAAGTGGTTCTTGGCTCATAATCATAGGGGAACCACTTTAAGTGCTATAAAGAACCATATCTTGGTGCTTCAGTGGTTCTTCTGAGGTTCTTTGGGATGATTGAGGTGCTCTATAGAACCGCTGAAGAACCATACAGGGGCTTAACAGGTTCATTATACGTAAACGGTGCTTTATAGCACCTCAGTCATCCCAAAGAACCTCTGAAGAACTACTGAAGCACCAAGATATGGTTCTATATAGCACTTAAAGTGGTTCCCCTATGATTACGAGCCAAGAACCACTTGTAGTGCTACATAGCACCATTTTTTTAGAGTGATTCTCTGACAGTGTTGGGTGTAACTAGTTACTAAGTAATTAGTTACTGTAATTTAATTACTTTTTCCTTGAAAAAGTAAAGTAAGGGATTACTCAATTTTCCTGTAATTTTATTACAGTTACTTTTGATGTAATTAAACTAAATACTTTGTGTAATATATGTGTGCAATCGTGGAATTGACATCAAAATTCAGAGTCTAATTTTAAAATCTGTGCTTTAATGTATAATTCTCACATTTGTAATACTTTGGTCAGTTAATAAGAGTACTTTATGTAGTTTAATATTATTTATTTGAATGAATTAAAAGAGCCCTTTCATGCCTATCCTTGAATCACTTAACTAATCAAGGTTGATGTAGGATATAGAAAGTAAGTAGTAATAAGTAACTAAACACTTTTTGGAGAGAGTAATTTGTACAGTAATCTAATTACGCTATTGAATATGTAATTAGTAACTAGTAATTAATTACTTTTTGAGAGTAACTTACCCAACACTGCTCTCAGATGCCAACAAAGCAACAATTCAGTACACCTTAGCAACCGCATAGCAATACACTAATAAACACCTTGCCACCACCTAACTTCGTACAAAATATGCCAACCCCCACATCTTTTTAGTACAAGCAAGCACCATTCGCATTGTCTTCACTATATATAAAGAGTAAAAGTCAAGATATAACTCTTGTTCTGGGAGTGGAGAAATGCATTCCCAGCAGAGGATCAAGGGTCGAGCTGAGAGTTTGCATATGGGGAAGTTTTGCAGCACAATCCATCATAATGCCGTCGTGTTTCATACATTGAGGTGGTTGTGTGGGGATGTACTTAGAGCAATAAAGCAAACCAGAGGTCTGATCTACAGCAGCGTAATAGTAAAGTGACAAGTGGAAGCAATTACAGTACAGTAGTTGTTGGTTACATATGCCAGCTATGCATTATACACACAGGGAACTCAAGGTGCTATGAAGAGAATTTCAAACTGTGAGGTATGCCAGCTCTCGTGTTTCATGTCACTGATTTATTGTTTTTTTTTCAGTTGTTTTTTCAGTTTATTGTTTAAAGGTTGGCACGAATTTTAGCTAGGATGTAATTGAGAGCACAATTCAGTTTGCTTGCAAACACAAACACAACCTGCTGGACAAAATATATACTGTCAAAAAATGGTTAAAAATGTACTCCGTCACTAGGATGGTATTCATTAAAAAGGTCTCAATATGTACCAGATACTGTATACATTTGGTACTGATTTGAGGTACTAAAATGTCCTTTTTGCAACCAATATGTACCTGAGATACTAATGTAGACTCTTTAGGTGCAAATGTATACTTTTTTGCACCTCAGTGAAGGCTTGGAAACATTTTTAGACCATATTTTCTGACCGTGTAGGAAAGACCGGGGCTAGTTGGTAAACTTTCTCCATTAATTATTTCTCAGGGTTAGTATAGCCAATTTATTTATATATACATACTTTACACTGTAAAAATGTAATGTTGTTGTCCTAATAATTAAAGTATAATCGAATTGGCTGTACAGTACAATTCATAATATTTGGAATTTTTACTAGTGATGAGTTGCTATAATTGATCAAATTAAGTAATTTTAACTTATTGATCACATCATTTTTAATGTGTTTTTTAAAAAGCCATTGAACGTTTCCATTCTTATTTTCATTGTGTCCCAAAGAAAATGTGTACAGTTTTTTGAATGTAATGTATGCTTTTGGGACAACATACCCCAACATTCAACAACACTGGTCCAGAACCACTTATTGTTTTATAGTTGTTTTTATACTTTACATATACAATGAGGTTTTAAAGATATTTGTTTCACATTTCATTTAAGTTTTAAATGCTGAAGTTTTAATACATTGGGACAGGAAGTACTCTTGGACCAGTGATGTTTACTTCTTGCAAAGTGGTCTATAGGTAATTGGTGATAGTGGAACCTGGCAGTAAACAACATATTATGAAGTTTTTAGCTAAATCTGAACTGCACAATTACGCAACTCATGAAACAAAAAAGTAATATTAAAAATCTCTAATTAGTTTTTCATTAGTTTGTGCCTTCTCTATAAAATCAAACAATGCCGTAAAAATTAAAATGACAAACGCTATGCCCGACCACTTGGGCTACAGAAACATCTGTACAAAAAATGACATGCGAACAAATACTTTGTACTTTAAAGGTCTACATGAAATCTGAAGAATAAAATTAATTATGAATTTTTAATGATAATACAATTTTCAAAGCTCAAAAACTGAGTAAGAGCCACAAGTATTCAGGTTCAACAGTACTCAACTACAGTACAAATTGTATTGTTCAAGAAGCAATAAAGAACAATTTCAAGTCATTTCACTTCATGTCATTCCCTTTTGTTTTAAACCAGCATGCACAAGCAACAAAAGGTTTTTCACATTATAAGTGCTTTTTACATCTGCAGAAACACCACTGACATCACCGGAAAGACTGTATTATGAGCCTATTCTGAACAACATGAACCCCTCAGATCAATGGGAAACAGTCATTCCTTTAGTCATTTACTTTGAATGGGTATTTTGTGGTTTTCTTTAGCGTGTCTGATGAAATGTTTACATGTTCAATCGCACTCGTGTCTGTTCCTGATTTTGATGTCTAGCTCAGAATCATTGAACACAATGGATTGATTACAAGAATGCTGACAATGATGTTTAATGTTATTCTCTAGCCCAACACCATTGCTTTTGTCTAGCTTGGCAACACTTAATAACTAAATCTGATGTAGCGTTTCGCTTTTAAAGATTCAACATTGCACAGATTAAACTATTTCCAAATGTCTTTTGATCTTGTTGACACCTTTCGGTTTTAGTTCTTTCAACACACATTTTAGACTAGTTGACTCAACTTTACTGACCCGATTAAAAGCATGTTGGTTCACTTGGCGGCCATCTTGGTTACACCTCCAACAGCTAACAGTGATAAAAAAGCTTGAATGGCAAAATATTAAAGTCTCCGAAATTGCTATGAAATGGTTTCAGTTTCAAAAATGTATGCCAATTCAGTAAAAAAAATCACCCAAAAATATATTATTGTTGTTTTTAAAGATCCAGCAGAATCCAAATTGTTCTTTTGTGCAAATTGTCTTCACAAGGCAAGTCAGTTGACCTGGCGGCCATATTGGTTACACCCAGACGGCCATTTTCTGTGTAGTCCACAGGCATACAGTACAAACACAGAGGCCTTATACTCACAGGGAAAGACCAAGAGCTCCTCCAAACTGTCTGGCAAGATGGCATTTTAATTTATATCAAATTAAGAATAAAATATTATCAATAAAATAAAAAATCATGAATTTGTTTCTTTAGCTAAAAATCCAACTTTAAAAAAATCTGACTCATTTAGGTAATGCACATGTATGCTGCATAGAGTAAACTAAAAATTAGAGAAGGACCCATACTAAATTTCTCCACCAATATCGATAGCCGATTATTTAGAGTGATATCTGCCGACACCGAAGATATCTGAAGATTAAATTAATATTTCTTAACTTTCTGTTAATTAATGTTATTAACTCATATAATGACTATTAATATTGAACATCAAACTGGTGATGTTTCTTAACATTTTCTACAGAGCACAAATTCATTGCATTTTCCTGACCTCTATTGATTGACAGGATATATCGGCCCTGATCAATGGTGTTATTAAACTATCGCCTATACTAATTATTGGCCTATATATCAGTGCATCTCAAAAACTGTAAATAAAAAAGTTAGAGGTACAAGAACATTTAAAGAATGAACTTTTAAAAGTAATCATATTAAAGACCTACTGGTTTTTTTATTAAAAATGGAGAGTGCTTTTGATGACTCATCTTGCACTCACACACATATACAATTAATCAAATGAAATGCTTTATTAAATAAAAATGTCCACTCATGCATATCTTCTTAACACAAACAGTAGCAAGCAGCCTGTCAATGACATCTGAAAAACAGCCAAATTCAATCCCCTCAGCGAAGACCACACAATAGTTTTGCCAAAAAGTCAACTGTCCCTTTCACTCATAAGAAAGGCCTTCCTTTCCTACATCCACCACATTGTGCAATACGTCTTCAATCAGTGTCCTGTCTTTGATTAAAGTCACTTAGGGTGGAAGGTGGTTCTAACAACATAAATGTAAGATCTATGATCAAACCTGTGTTGCGATCAGGGCTGGACACTATTTACATCTCTACATATGTTCCGACCTCATCACAATGTGGATCACATGACAAAAACAATAATAATCACATTTTAAGGCATGTGTGTGTGTCGAGCAAATAACAGACCCACAGCTTTAAGCATCTTTTAAATCCATCTGTCTTGCATCAGCACATTTTAGCGGTTATGCCAAGTACAAGCGCAGAATGTTGAAGCTGGTTTCAATATTCTCTCCTTGACACAGAAAACATTGACAGAACTTCTCCAGGTCTCTCCGTCTCACAAACAGGAGCGGACACCTCCATTTGTAAAGTCATCTTACAGGAAACAAAGCATGATTTTATCTAGCAGAATGTCTGAAGCTGCTGAAAGAAAAATGTCTTTTAGTGTCGCAGTTCTTTCTGATAGACAACAGCGAGATGAAATAAAGAATAATCAGAAACTCGCTGTAGTCTCTGTTCTGAAGATTTTTATCCTGAGACAGCTGGAGGGTTAGTAAACCATGACAGAATTTTCCTTTTTGGGTGAGCTATCTCTTTAAGAGTACACTGTCCAGGACTCTTCAGCATAATGACATCAAACTAGGTCAGGAGACAGACATGTTACAAAGAACCCAAGAGCACTGACTGCTGATAAAACATACATTTACATACAGAAAACAGACATTCGTAAACCATACATGAGGTACATCATGCTCGCATATTTTCCCAATTTGTTCATGACAGGATGCGGTATGAAGACAAATTCATTCTTTACTGACATCAACAAATAGGTCAAATAGTTCAGAAGTCTGTATCTAATCCCGGTCTGGAAGTGAATGTGTGGGGAAATAACACTGGGATTTTCTCTGTAACTCTAAACATTACCAACAGACTGTATAGTCAGTACTGTTTTTGAGAAAACAACAAATCACAACATTTGACCTCTTTTCTTGAAACAATTTGTGTGCCAGAAAAATGCATGCAAGTCAATATGTTTTTATGGCCATCGCATAAAACCAAAAATAGGTCAAACTTCATCTATTGTTGTATTAGGAGAACTGAAGTGTTATATTAGTGAGACATTACAAATTCTTACATTTTACTACATCATCACATTTAAATCTGTTGTGGTGAGAACCAATGAAATTCTTCATCTCCTCCCCTTTCTCCTTATATGGTATGGAGTGGACTCAATGCACTATGCTTACATGTCAACAAAATGTTGTGGCCTGAATCATGAACATTTGCTTTATTCTACAGTTTTTTTATGGTATCGTGGGAAATGAATAGCAACTTTGGTTTTGGTATGTTCCAAAGCTATCATATGACCTTAGATGATTTGGAATAGTGATCATTTTTTAGATACTTTCATACTAGTGATAATTACAATGACCGTCCTGTCATTCCTCATCAATCTAATTTTGTTCAACTGTTATGTTTTCAATGAAAAGTCCAACAATTTAAGCACTTTTTTTCATTTAAAAAAAACTAAGCACATCATTTGTTTTAATAAATACTTAAACTACATATAATAAACAATGGGCCTCATTCATGAAACATTTGTAAATATATGTGTAAACTGAGTAATTTGCGCGTAAAACAGACCTTCCCGTAAACTCTCATCCGGATTCACAAATACTTCGTAAACGTCAGATTTGATAGTAAAATGTGAATTAAAGCTACGCAAATTACATATCTAGGAATGTTGGCATCCTCTGGACTTCATTCTCTGGTTTGGCTACATTATATTGCATAAATGCATAAGAGACTAATAGGCAGTGTTGGGTAAGTTACTCTGAAAAAGTAATTAATTACTAGTTACCAATTACACATTCGATAATGTAATTAGATTACTGTACAAGTTACTCTATTCAAAAAGTATTTAATTACTTATTACTCATTACTTTCTATATCCTACATCGACCTTGATTAGTTAAGTGATTCAAGGATAGACATGAAACAGCTCTTTCAATTCATTAAATAAATAATATAAAACTACATAAAGTATTGTTATTAACTACAAATGTGAGAATTATACATTAAAGCATGGATTTTAAAATTAGACTTTGAATTTTGATGTCAATTCGTCTTCTGCACACACACGTTACACAAAGTATTTAGTTTAATTACATCAGAAGTAACTGTAATTAAATTACAGAAAAAATAAGAGTAATCCCTTACTTTAATTTTCAAGGGAAAAGTAATTAAATTACAGTAACTAATTACTTGGTAACTAGTTACACCCAACACTGCTAATAGGCTATATGCTTACCAATAAATTAATCAATTAAACTGTGTCCACCAAAGCGTTTTTAGCCAGCTAAAATAATAATACCTGGTGCTCTTCTGAAAACGACCAGCTGGTGGCGCTTGAGAATGCTTTGGAAGCACTGCGCATTATTCCGAAGATGCGTTGGTTGGTAGGATTTAGAATATCCGCAACAGTTAGCCTACTTGTTACTAGTATCTTATTAGGGTTCGCGCGCGTAGTGCTAGAAACCTATTGTATTTGCTCAGATTTTTTTAAAGAATATTACTTAATATGAAAATGCAGTAACCATTATTATTTACTTCTCCATTGTTGTGTATGATGGTTGGTCAATGTAGTGTTTGTCCCGTCTCTTCTCCGCTGTGATTGGATGGCTGTGTAAAGAAGGACAGTAACGAGCTCTGCGTTTTACCCAAAGTAAAAAAGTAAAAAATTATAAAAGACAGGGAAAAGAACTCATGAAATATTATTATGATACATAGATGCATCAAAATGCAGTGTCATCAGTTTGTCTAAAAGAATACAGAATGTCACGTGTGGTTTTACGCACTATTTACACGTGCTATGGAGCAGGTGTACATTTCTTTCATTACAACTAACCTTTTGAAAATACAAACATTTTCATGAATCCGAAAATTTACGTCAGAACGACTTTTCGGACGATTTACACAAATAATCGTTCTGCTCGTGTTTCATGAATGAGGGCCATTAAGTTTCTATTTTCATAACAGTTTTATCAAAAACTTCTTTTGAGTTAGTATGAAGTTTATTTTCAAAAACAGATAATTATGTTTTTTATTGTATTATCATGTTTTTATTGTGTATCATTGGGTCAGCTGTATTTTTTTAGTTACAGTATTATTACTTGAGGCCATTGCACATCGAGTCCGAAATTTGCATCCGAAATTTGCGCACGTTAAAAAATAAATACGACCTCACGTTGTGTAAATCATTTACACACTGCCTCCGATATTTTCGTCCGTCATAAAAAAATTCGGACTGGGTTCGATTTTCTGCGTTTTTTGCATCCGTAGCAATGTTTTGACAATTCAGAGACACCATACAAACGAGCGCCAAATACGAAAAAACGTATACGAAAATGTCGGACTGTATGTGCAAAGACCTTTAATCAAAACAACTGCAGTTTGATTGATATTACTTGGAATGCACAATAAAAAAAACATGATTTTTGAACATTTTTAAAAACAGTAATCTGTTACTCTTGCGAATGGTCTCATCATATAGCCTACCTTTGATTTTCTTTATTTTCTTCACTTTGCACGAAATGCATCAGCTAACTAAATAAATTCAGTGTTTTATTATTTATGTCTTACATTATTATGTTACAATCCTTTTATGCATGGAGGTGTCAGTGGACAGCTACAGTATCTCGAATCATGTTTTACATTTCCTATAGAGGGTATGCATTGACGTCACTTTCCCACGTGAACATGTCGGGACACACCCTGGGACACGCTCCCCTGGGTGACAAAACACGCAGCAAAATGGCTGATGAACAAAGAAACCGGGACTAAAACACGCAATTATTTGCTGAACTTACAAGCAGCGGGACTCGCCGGTGATCCTTACGGCTTCACTACGACTTACAAAGGAATCAGGTGCTCCTGGACACTGAAATGTTGCGCGGATCTGCGTTTCCTGATATTGTAAGCAGTCATTTTGCTGAGTGTTTTGCCACCCACAGGGGCACGCTCTGGTGTGCTCGCGTGGTAAAGTGACAACACGTCCATACCCTCTATAAGAGCAATATAAACACACACACAAAAAAAGACTGACCGAGGTTGTCATAGGACATGCATGCACTGAAGGGTTAAAATATAAATTCAAGAGTTCTTCTAGTTTCAAAGGTGGGAGCGTGGCAAATAAAATCTGAAGTGTGCATGTGTTGTGCGTCAATCAGAATGAACAAATAAAAGCACTTTACTGACTGTGACCTTGTGCGTGATTTTAGAGAACAAAACTATTCATTCCTGCTTCAGCTTCACCCGAGTTTCTAACTGCTAAAAGAACTCCAGATGTTTCCCACCTTTAGCTATTACTTCCCGACAAACATCCTCAGGTGTGGATGCTACCTCGCATTTTAGCATTTATCCTCCAAACAGACTCATAATCTTCCACTCAGTCCTTGTTGGAAACAGATTTCTAATGCCACTGCAATTACTTCAAGCTTAAAAGTGGAACACCAGCTAGATAGTTATGTAAATTCGGCACAACTTTCACCAGATCTCCATTCAATATTGGGTGAATTCTGGGTGTTACTAAAGCGTATATAGACCATCTGGTACATATTGTGCACAAAAATGGCAAGCAAACCACTAATTCCAATCTGATTGGCTGAGATTCCATGCAATTTCTCGGAGTCGGGTGCACTGGAAATCAAGTCGTGTTTGTTTAGTTTGTGAGGTTCATGACATTGAATTTTGAAAAAATATTCAAGAGGGTTGTTTGAGAAGTGTAAGAGACATTTTACGTGACGGACATTTTCATTTCCGACGGCCGCAAGTGCACCAGCATGCCAGGCTGAGGATCAACATTCAGAACATGTTAACGTCCAGGTGCTTTTCCCATCACAGAGCACGATATCTGATACTTTAGGAGTAGTAAACACACTCTCTGTTGTAACTGTAAAGCGTGGACATACCCGGGCGATCCAGAAATCCTCGGTTCAAAGGGTGCGCTAAAATACTTGGCAGGCGACCAGGTATGACTGTCCATCCTGGCATCTGTTACTCCACAATCTGTTTGTGAAATGTACCAGCGTGTAACACGATCGGCTTTTTAACATACCTTTCTGTGCGATTGATGAAAGAGAAGCGCATGCCGTTTTAACGGCACCAAAATTATGTTCTTTGGAGAAAAACAGGAACCATCTTGTGATATTTACAACTCTACTTAACACGGTTAAGATGTTTTACAATGAACATGCTTATCATGTATAAGTGCAAAAAGGCTCCACTTTCCATAAAGTCATGTTGTAAATATTTCTACATTTATGTTTGGAGGACAGCTAATTTTATGTTCGGAGCATAATTTAAGACAGTTAAGTGCCCATCTTTTAGAACATACCAAGGTGTCAAACTTTGAGTGGTTATGTAAATAATCTGACTGGCAGTGTATTTTTACACGATAAAACACTTTGCAGGTCAGCCAAACTACTCTGACAACATTCACTGTCATGTTTAATGCCTCTGTTAAAAAGACAAAATGAGGAAGTAAATAGAACAAAGTATGACATTCATTCACGCATAATTGAAAATTGTCATAATTTGTATGACTGTATGAATTTCTAGCTCCAAAAGTCCATAAAACAATCTGAGACCTTGCCTACCAACCATAAGTGTCCACGTAAGTGTGCAAGACAGCTTTTTTCAAAAAAGGCCGTTTTGGATGAGTATTTTGGTATAAATTTATGTACTTTGCCTGCCATGACATATCTGATAATATACACCTTCCATATACTTTAATGTTATACCACATTATTTCATATAAATGACCCTGGACCACAAAACAAGTCACAAATAACACGGTTACATGTTTGTAGCAATAGCCAACAATACATTGCATGGGTCAAAATGATCTTTTTTTATGCCAAAAATCATTATGATATTAAGTAAAGATCATGTTTCATGAAGATATTTAGTAAATGTCTTGCCGTAAATATATCAAAACGTTATTTTTGTGAGCAAAATCGCAAACAAAAATGGCCAAAAACACACCTACAAACTTCGCTCGCTGCTGCCCGCTCTTTGGGAATTACCCAAAGTTTGGTATCTATGTAAAGCTTAGAATTTCAAGCTGTTGGATTCATCTACTCTCCACAACGTCATTACAGCGGTAAGCCAATAGAGAGCGCTAAAACAACCCTGTTTCTTCTTAGCAATGGCCTGCAACAGCGCCTCTGATGGACAACTTTAAAGGGGTCATATGACACGGCTAAAACAAATATTATGGTTTGTTTTAGATGTAATGTAATGTGTATACACGATTTAAGGTTAAAAAACGCTGTATTTTCTACATACCGTGCATGTTTGTATCTCCTCTTTGCCCCGCCTCTCTGAAATGCGCAGATGTTTTGCAAAGCTCATGGCTCTGAAAAGCGAGGTGTGCTATGATTGGCCAGTTCACCAGTGCGTAGTGATTGGTCGAATACTGCAAGCGTGTGACGGAAATGTAACGCCTCTTACCATATTTGGAACATCAGGTTCCAAAGCAATTGTGCTGACAGGTACGCCCACCTTACTTGTGTATACATTTGGGCGGTCTTAGTCAAATCATACCACGAACTGATGTAGGTTTGTGGGGGTGTGGTTACACGAGGCGTTTCAGGCAGGTCTGGGTGAGCATTCGCTTTTAGATAGAATGCATCTTTTGTTTCCGACACTTTCATTTTTGCAATTTTACGTGTCTAACACATGCATGGGCAACTTATAACACAACAAAGACACAGAAAAACACATCTTCGAGCCATATGACCCCATTAAAAGCGGTTTACTCAATACATAGATTTTTGTGCACTCTCAGATTCCAGATTTTCAAGTAGTTTGTATCATAACAAACCATACATCAAAGGAAAGCTTTATTCAGCTTTCAGATGGCAAATCTCAATAAAAAAATTATCCTTATGACTGGTTTTGTGGTCCAGGATCTAATATTATACTTCATGTGGTTTCAAAAACAGTTTGAGATGTAAACTCACCCCTTGACCTTTGATGTCATTGTCATCTGTTCTTCCTAGTTTAGCACAGACCTTTTCAGCACAAATGTATTAGGTAGAACATAGGATTACAGCATATGATATATCTAAATTCATGTAACCACAACTCAACCTGTATTATGCATGGACTTCACAATTTTACATGCTTCTACATTTAAAGGGGTCATATCATGCCCGAATTGAATTTTCCTCTTTCGGAATAACAGTTTGATTTTCTTTCAAAACATTCTTTACTTTCAGAACTGAAAACTTCTTTCCTGCTCCAAATTAGCACTTTTCATTGAAACTAAGCTGCAAGAGTGACTCGTTCCAACATTTTCTCATCAGTCTAAAAATTGTACAGACACTTGTGGGATGTACCAACTGCAGTTTCTTTATACACCTCTGATGGAAACACTAAAGATTACTATACATAAATCAAACTAGAAATGCACGATGGTGGAGTCCATAATTACAGAATTGTCTCTCATAATGAATAATTGTGCTCTTTTTTTAGTCCTTATTTATAACCACACTAAATCAAATCTGCAACGATACTCGGTATCACCCAATAGTATTGAGCCACACATTTATATAATAAAGAACAACACAACTGTGTCTCCTTACTGGAGGGATTAAGAAAGCTCAGGCGAGCACACTGTCTTCTCAGATTATAGATCATGTCTGGCTCACGTTCAGTCTCCGTTCTCTTATAAACTCACATACTTATTGGCCAAAAGACAAAATACAGTTTTTAGTGTAATGAAAGTATGCAATGTGATTTATTGCCTTGTGTAAAATGTAATTCTCTCAACAACATGCCTTGAGGTGCATCATGGTAAATTGACAAGCCACGGAAATTTCACTGAGATGGATTAGATCAGATTTTGCTCTTGGACTCTGCCCAATGGCACTGGAGAGTAAATTTGCAAGTTAGTAACTGGTATGGTGTGCATTAAAGATGTATTAGACGGGGTTCAAAGGGCTAAGCCGTGTTTCCTCCAGTTCTATACAGCTGGATGCAAAAAGCTATCCTTAAAACTGTTACTCTTTATGTCTCCATATGGCATATTACTATACGGCCAAAACAAACACGAATCATGATTCTGAATAAACTGTTCATTTAAGTCTTTGGAAAATAATTTACGACTCCTGAACAAAACCTGAACGAAAATCAAAACGTAACAAAAATTCTCTCTCCTTGCCGGAAATCTCATACATTTCCATGAGAAACAACGAGATGTGCCCTTTCTGTTTCCAATGAAGCCGTTTGCTACAATTTGTAGCGTTCCGAGATGTTGAAAAGTTTTTGTAACTACACACAAAGTTCATTGAAAGAAGAGAAGCCCATATGATGGGAAACATGCGACAGGGTTGGCAATGGTTCACGAGAACATTTGAACAAAATATAGCCAAACAGCGTCAGGGTTCCCATGCGGGACATAATTTTGGCTTGACTTATCCCTAAAATTCACCCTTTTTTCCAAATTCAGTGTTCTCCTTTCACCAGTTCTTATCAATACTGTCAGAAGCAGAAGTTTCATTTCATTTATCACCAACTTTATCATCTTGGTACATGGAACAACCCAACCCAAAGAGAAGACTGCCTGTCTGCACTGTATATTTGCTTCATTCATTTATTTGATTATATCTCTTTTCATGAAGTATATTTATTGTATTCGCGAAATGTGCTGAAGAATGTATCATGTCATTTTCTAGAAGACAAAAATGGCATTTTTCCATACTTTCTTCACAATGCAATATGTTTCTCTGACATCATCATCTAAATAGCACCGCAGACAAACTCCCTGAGCATCCAAACACCAACCTGCTAAATAACTCTCTCCCGATCATTTACAGACAGGAAAGAGCAATTCCAGGCTGAGAAAAGTTCAGCGATAATTGATTTGACGCAGGCCAAGACCCTCGGGGGACGACCCTGCGTGTCTGTCTGCCTAACAAAAGGGAGCGTGTAAGAAGCGCTGGTCTCCCACAAAACCCAGTCCGAGAAATCACAAATATTTGTCCCGAAACACATTCCAATAATAATAATTTAATCACTGCAGCAAACGGCTGGCAGCACAGCGACCACAACGCAAAGCACTCTCGAAGACGCGTTACCCTGACGTGACCTTCTGGCAATTGAGCGTTTTGGCGTAGGAGAGAGTCAGAATTATGAAATGTTTTATGTGAAGCGTGAACCCCGCTGCCATATCTGGCGTTATCGTATTTATATCTATAGCACAGATTGGGGGAAGGAAAATTAAACACAGCTTTGCCAAACCCAGTCGAATGTTGAGTTCAAAGACAGAAGTTCAATTGAGAGTTCTTCCTGTAGCCATCAAGAAAGCTTTTCCCATGGAATAGGAACATGTTATTCCAAACAGACATGCAGAAGACCTACTGAAGAGTTTTATATCAGCTCGGCTGCCATATGTAATCGAACTGCTTATGTTAATATTATTTTCAAAGACCATGAAATAATTAAGCAACACGCAATTTGCAAAACCCTGCCAGAATAACAATGCAGATCATCCATCTTGGAGATTTTGTTGTGATGTTCTCATGTATATTGAAGTGGATTGAAATAATGCCAATGTTTGATTCATAAATGTATGAAATAACATATGGCAGCAGAATTTTGCAAATAGGCCCGATTCCACAAATTAGTAATGGCTTTTCCGCAACAGAACAGAAAGAGATAGAACACAGGCCAACGTTAATACATTTCATTTCCATTTTTTAAACAAATAATTACAGAATCCCTTTAAGGTTTGAGTGAACTTGCCAATATCTGTTTTGTCTCAGCAGGACAGCTACTTCTATTGTACTTCATAGCTAATTAGTTCAAATCAAAGAGTTTAAAAACGTACGATTCCCGGAGTCTCTCGATTGCACGGTTGCCAACTTGATAGAAGTACAGCGGGATTACCTGTTTTCCTTGTGTAAAATTCTACTTATCTGCCTCATTTGCAGAAAACACTGAATGCATCTGGCTTGAACCCGAGTGCGCCGCTACTTCATTTGGTTTTATGTAGAGGATTTTAAGGACCTTTGGAACAGAAGGAATCTTGGGATAGGATCAGTCACCAACCAACTGCTGTTTATTTCTATGGCGCTGGCCATATCTAAGACATCAGGGATGGATTATTAAATTATTAAATCAAGAGAGAAATTACCAAAGCTGCAGACTACAGTGGTCATATTACACATTTTGTCTCAGTTTATTTTACTCCTGAGGTCAACTTATAATGATAACCAAGAAGGTTTGTGCCAGAATTTCATGAATTCCATTTTCCATTCCATTTTCCACCCTCTCGCTGACCCTTAGCATTAAACCGTCTGTTTTTGTTTTTATTTGTGCAGCTGTGAAGTCGAGACTTTGATTAAACGCCCCAACAGCATCCACCTGCAGAACTAGGACCGATGTAAAGGCGGAGCTTATAAGCTGGGGGGCTGGGGCCAAAGTGGTGGGTGCCGTTAGAGACTCATCACTTCCACCTTCTTTCTTTATGGAGAAGACCCTAAAATGCACAGCTTCATTCAATCTGTTGACCAAAACAAGATTTCCATCGAAACATCCAATTAGGGTGCACTGTAAAACTTTGCTGTAATTTCGCAGCATTATTGCCAGTAACTTACTGTAGATTTAATGTACAATTTTGTTTTAAGCATAAACTTACCCAGTTCATATATTTTTCTTTCATAAAACAAGACTAAACATCTTGGGGCACTTTTCTTGTTATGTATGTATCGTAATTTAAGACGTTTTAAATATTTTTACAGAAAACAAGAGAAAAATGTTTAGGAAAAACGTCATTTTTTGCAGTGTTGCTGTGCTAATGCCAGTCTGTTCTTGCACATTTTGAATCTCAAAAGTCAAAGTGTTTTGATTTTGATTAAAGTAATGGAAAACAGCACTAATTGGAAAGTATATTAAGTAGTAATTAAATCTACAGTAAGTTACTGGCAAACCTGCTGCAAAAACTACAGCAAAGTTTTAAAGTGTGGGACACTGATTAGCTCCTCCCCCTTTTAAAACTTGATGAGAATTGAAGAATGATCTCATAAAACTTGTTGATCCATATTGGAGGAAGTGAGAGAATGTATGTTTTTAAAGGGATAGACTCTTAAAAAAAGGTGCTTATAAGGTTCTTCACAGTGATGCCATTGAAGAACCATTTTTGGTTCCACAAGAACCATTCAGTCAAAGGTTCGTGAAAGAACCATCTCTTTCTTACCTTTTTATAATCTGAATAACCTTTTTTCCAGTGGTGTAAAGTATTGGAGTAAATGTACTTAGTTACTTTACTTAAGTATCTTTTTGGCTACTTTGTAGTTGTACTGAGTATTAAAGATATTAGCAACTTTTACTCTCTACTTAACTACATTTTTGAACAAGTATATGTACTCTTTACTCCACTACATTTGTAATGACTAATGCAATTACACATTACATTTTGCATGGCACCTATCTTATAATTAATATTGCCATTTACAGGGCAATGAAGGTACTACAATCTTGTGGATTTTGCCCTAACTTACAAAAACTTGTCAACATGGCTTCTTTATATGAATATGAGTGCAGTATCAGGTAGATGTCAATCGCTGGCGGTTTATACACGGTTAGCCCTTACCCGCTATTTCTACAGTAATATATTGGCAACACTCTTGCCAGCTAGTTACTGTAGGTCACACATCTACAAAAGCTCTTATTTTTAAAACTAACTCTTCCTAAATGTGCTCTAAACATGTTTGCTCAAAATTTGACCATATGGTGGGACTATTGCCATGAAGTGATGTAAACCAGTAAAAAGAATGTATAGTATTTCAATTTTCAAAAGTGCTCTCACACTATATAGACAAAATATTAACCTATAGAATGAGTCGGACACAGAGAAATGAACAATCCACATATGAATCTCAACAATGGTGACAATCAACTGAACAGCTTCATGCTGCAATGCATGCTGGGTACATAGTACAAAACTCATTCATGATTGTTTGTCACCATTGATGAGGTTTGTATGTCAAGTGTCTAATTGTGTCTCAATTGCAAAGAAAGATTTTCTGACAGAGATCTTTCCATTATAACATGTGATCACTTTACCAAACATATCTTAATAAATCTTAAATGCTATATTATTATTATTTAATGATTGAATTCTTTCAGATGTATCTTCAGTTACTAAGCAAACATAAAGTTGCGGTTCCTGTAAAGTCCCTTTCAGTGTTATTGTATAAGTGTACATTTTAAAGCTACAAGAAAGTCAAAGAGTCCAACCAAAGCAAACACTGATCGCCATAATGGTGACTTAAAACACAATTGAACCACTATGAACTCGAGTTCAATCTCAATAAGATCTTACACAGATGACAGAAATAAAGTGAAAGTGGTGTCTGTAATATGTGAAGATGTTATTGATGTTTGTGTTTAATTCTCCTCTGGTGAAATCTTGACAGATTTATTGTGTTCATCTGTTATTTACACGTGTTCATCTAAGACTGTGTGACTTAAGTGCGTTAATAGATTCTTTATAATGTATCTTCAAACAGCCATTGCAGTAGTTTACTGTAAAACACCTACAGTAACTAGCAGGCAACAGTGTTGCCAATACAGTATATTACTGTAGAAATGGCAGGTAAGGGCTAACAGTGTATGTGAAATGAGGACATGACTGCAGCTGGCCATGAGGCCCAAACCAGCATGTCCAGTGCAAAAAGGCTTTGACTTTTTGATTTTACTTAACATTACTTTATTTATCCGTTATATTGAAGAGACCTTTTTGAAGGAGTTTGGTTTACTTATGAGCAGTTGAGCTTAAATGAGACTTGGGTGTTTGTAATAGACGTACAGTAGGTTATGATGTCGGCCATGATTTGTTGCAATTTTGAGGTGTTCAGTCTTATTATGATTTAAGAAAATAAATGCGATTGCTCTCCTCACGAATCGACTGTTTCTAGTTTTTCACTGACGTGTCTCTTAAGTGTTGAGGACTAGTGCTTCTTTGAGCCTACATTCAGTATGAGTAAAATACTCAAGTACTGTTCAAATCAGATACTCGAAGACTTTTACTCAAGTCGTTTTGAAATTGGTGACTTGTAACTTGTAATGGAGTAATTTTCACTGCAAGGTATCTGTACTTTTACTTAAGTATGGTTTTCAGGTACTCTTTACACCTCTGCTTTTTTCGCCACAAAGAACCTTTTATGAAACAGAGAGGTTCTTCGGATGTTAAAGGTTCTTTATGGAACCATATAGACAAACAAGGTTCTTCTATGGCATCGGGCAAGACAAAGAAAGGGTATCGCCATTGTTCGGTTACCAACAATCTTTCAAATATCTTCTTTTGTGTTCAGCAGAGAGAAGAAAGTCATACAGGTTTGTAATTAGAAAAAAATAAGTAAATGATGTAAGCATTTTCATTTTGGGGTGGAACTATCTATCTAAAGCTTTTATCTTTTAAATGAGAATTTTGTGCTTTATTTGTTTGTTTCATGTTTTCTTAGTGCATTTAAGTATTCAATCTAAAAAATCAGGCTATTTTGAAAAACTAAATATTCTCATGGTCTGATCCCTTTAAGCTTCAATTGTTCTTCTGACTTTATTGTTGTTTTTGTAAATGTGGTAAAATGATTAAAAAAGCAATTTGAGAGTTCTGTGTCCCAGATGCAAGAACTAAACCAAAAATAACCTAAAAAAAAAAAAAAACATTTCCACCCCAATTAAAAAAGGTGTGATGTCAGTTTAAACATACTTGTAGACATGCACGGACAGCTTTTGCTGTTGCATCTTAATGTATGAGTGTTTGCTCAGATCACACATTTACAAACAATGCTACATTAAGGGACATTCTGTGTTTCCTAACCAACTCTCCTAATGGGCTGGACAATTGTTACCTAAACAATTGTGTTAATGAGCAGACTGAGTCATATCGCACATGCTTTTGGTTAAGATACAAGTGTTAACAATGGATAGCAACAGAACGTTCTGAGAGGCCTGGGAAAGTCCCAGTTACAAAGCTTTTATTTAGGTCAAGTAAGGTACAGCTGGTGTCTCTCAGCATCCCACAGATTTGCTCACGGGCTGCACTTCAAAGACAAAAAACGATACTTATTAAAAGTGTGTTAATTAATCGTTGATGCAAAAACAACTTCCAAATGCTTCATCATGAGCCTGGGTACCAGGTGCAAGAAAGAAGGTGGTCTTTTCACACTTGAAGTCGTTAACCCCGGGTTATTCTTAACCCCAGGTAAACAGAATCCTGGGTTATCTGTTTCACACGGCTTATAATTTACCAGGGGTTAAGAAACAACCCTGGGTATTCATAACCTGACAATTCACACTGTACATCACTAAACCCTGGGTTAACATTCTTATTTGCATAGTTGCGGTGTCAACAGTCATGATTGGATAAATACTGCAGCGTCAAACTGACTGAATAAAAATAGTGCGTGGTCACTTTAAATAACCACCTCGTTGTTCGGCATCTGGTAAAAATGACACATCGCAATCCTTTTTGGCTGTTTTAAGCCTCCTAAGACATTACTTACTCAAATAAATAAAAAATTCAAAGGATTGTTTACACAGCGCACAGAGTTTCTGTGACTGTGCGCAGCTCGTGAAATGAGGTAAGTGCCGTTTAGTTTTTGATTGGGTGTCCGTTGCTAAGCGTCTGGTCATCATTCTACCCCCGCTTCGTTTCACACTGCACACGTTTGGCACCGCAATGCAGCGTTAACCCTGCAAAAGTGGTGCTAACCCTGCCCCGGGTAAAATGCGGGGATAACCCCGCTTCAAAATTACAAGTGCGAAACATTCGTTTACCCGGGGTTTAGAATGAAGATAACCCGGGGTTAAGCGCAGTGTGAAAAGCCCTACAGACTGCAAAACTGCCTGGCGAAGTGATACAATCTTTTCTTGTCAATAAATAGTCAAACTAAAAACCACTTACGCTTCAAATCCATGTTTTCTGTCATTTTAGCTAGTTCTTTTTACAGTGATGAGTGTTCGAGTGTTTGTTTTTTCTAATAAGTTTGATTTTAGTTAGCTGTTATAAAAAGGGGTGTGGCAACATGATTTGTGTTTTGTGATCGAGTCTGCGGGAATAATGGGCAGGACCTTCATACCTCGGCTCCACCTTACGATTATTACTGTACAGATATAGAGTGGTGCAGAGATTTTAGCATTTTAGCACTCTTCCGGTTCTATCGTCCCAAAGTCAATAGGTTTTTTGAATGGGTTTTTGGTTAAATGCCTAAAATAAGACCTGTGGTTAACAAAACCTCTAAATATTTTACATTTTAGACATAAAACACACCTGCTCGTGATTTTTTAAAGATTTATTGTGACTTAAAAACGGCGGTTGCTAACAAGTTGCTAAAAGCAACTACTTCCTTTGGTGGGAACATTTAAATGTCATTGCGCATAAAAGTTCTCACAAATAATGCAACATGGACACAAATCTCTAAAAAACGTGGATCCACAGAGTAATTCATTACCAGGAAACACGTTTTAATAAAGTTTGAAAAGTTGTCAGAGGCTTGGTGGTGGCTCCAAATGACAACATCGAAGCAATAATGTCAGCGGCCATTTTTGAATATATTTATTTTGAATAAAATGGTATGGTTTTATGGTCTATCTACGGTAGCACCTTTGCTGTTTGTGACTTAACATGTATGGTATGTAGTGTCATACACTATGTTATTTGACTTAAAATATTTTGAAGGTACCCAAAAAAATCCTCCATCTAAAATAAGGATTATTGAAGTCACCACAAAAAATCCCATCCTTGGGGTCTACGTTATCCTTTACTTACTGTATTAAAGACCACAAGTAACAATTTACCAAGCAGAAAGTAAATCTTATTCTGAATATTTTAACTAGTTGCATGTGTACAGTATATGAATTCAATGGTTCATTTTCCTGATAGATAATATATAGATAGCCTGAAAGATGTCAGATATTAATTTCACGTGCTCTTTAAACATCTTTAGTATGTTGACAAGATTACCAAACATTCTGTGCGCTTTTACAAAGCACTTTGACTAACTTTCATGAAGATTTGTCATGTTTAACAGCTTCCAAATGTACGAAACTGTTTGTTTACACTACAAATTCACCAGAAAACAATATGAAATCTCTTTAAAAAAAGTGAAAGAAACGGAACATATTTCACTACTTTAGTATTTAGGCGGAAACGACTGTTGCTATAGTAAATCTGTCCAACAGCATGTCGATAAAATAATCCATACGTGTGCTTTTACAAACATCTTTAGCTCACTCTTGCACACATTTAAACAACTTTCTTGCATAATTAGTCCAGAACGAGTTAGTAAACTGCCATTAAATAAAGTAAATCTCCAGTAATGACTTTCAATGAACCTGTCAGATGAGGATATAGGCTGCACGTGAGGTCCATCGTGCGGACGCGCTTTGTTACACTGACGTGTCATTGGAAATGTAAGAGGAAGCACCGGACTCACCCGTGATGTAAAGTTTCGCAGCAGGGTACCGGGCAAACTCACAGCTGTTGGCGGGAACACCGGGGAAAGCTCGGCCGGGACAACGGTCTTCTCTTGGAGGTGTTGCGCATCTCTGCGCGTTCCATCACCGCGCGCAGCGGCTGCGCGCCTGCCCAACCACCAGCGCGTAATTTACCAGTTAACCTCTGACTGACCAGAGCTTCGTGTACAGAATTTCTCCAAAGCTGTACAAACGTATTATTATTTATAATGATATAGACTATTGTTATCAAATAATAATAATAATATTAACAGAAAGATCCCTAAAATATACACTGTGCTCTTGAAATTCATTTTTATTTATTAAATGCCATTGCATACGATAAGAAAAATATAAAATCTATAGCAGTTATTTAAAGAAACATAGCACAAACACGTTTCTCAAGCAAAACATTTCAGAAAAATAAGTTTGTCTGGTTATAATCACAAATTATAAAACAATAGATGTATTGTTTAAAATGAAAACGAAGAATTTGGTCTTTTTCTGGGTGTCAGTTAGTGGAACATGTACAAAAAAATATTGACGAATTTCACCTGTAGTTACTCAACAGGACACCTGTGTGCATCTCATGTTTTGTGTCAATGCATGATGTCTGGATCTTAACTCTCATACTTGTATTGGATTTTGTCCTTGGTGGACTCATACTCTGGATCTTGTCTGGCTGGGAGCCGTTATATCTTCATGGTGCCATGTGCTCCTTGTCTTATTGTGATTTATGATGGAGCATGGAGTCTGGATTTCACACTTCTTTACCTTGGTTTTGTTCCAGTTCTGTACGCCCCTTTTGGTTTTGTGCCCTGTTCCTGTATTTTTGGTGAATAAAGCTTTTTTATTTTGTTTATATATGCTGCATTTGCTTTAATTCTGCCCTTGCCAAAGTGTGATGACATTTCCACAAAACGTGTTCTTCACGGATGATTCGTTTTAGTGACCCGGTTAAAAAAAGTGATTTATCGGTACATCATCACTTAACGACATCACAACATAATTTTACCGCTCAATGTTATGCTGTATCAATGAAATAACGCATATTGCATATTATTGGCTTTCGTTTGTGGTCAAAGTGTGACCATGTACTGTACTGAAAACCAGCTCAAAATAACAATTTGCTTAAAGGCGCAGTTCTTAATTAACAGCGGCCACTAGCGTTGTATTATAGATTTGCAAAGAATCGCTCAGTCCAAACACGACGGTGGCCACCACAAAAAGATGTCGTTCTCATGTTGACGCAGGGAAGAGATTTTGCGGGCATTAGAAAGACTGTAGAAAGAGCTATGACTTATGTATTACATAAAATAAAAGGTCTGTGGATTTTACGTTTAAAAAGAAGGATAAAAGTCAAGCAGGAGCTAGGACCTGCGTTAATATTATAAAGACTTTCCAGCAGAGACACGTTAGGACCCGCGGTACTAAGGCTTTTAGCAGAGATACTCATAGATATCTATGGAGATACTTTCCAGCAGAGAGACGTTGGAGAGAAAGATCGTCTAAAAATCACCCCAGAGGAGGTTGCTTTGATTCGGATCAGTACGTGAGTAACATACTAACATACCAAGATATGTACTGTTGTAATATTAGCTGTGTGACGGAGAAGTTTTGAGCGTGTTTATCTGGAACCGCTTTAATATTGTACTCATCCAGATGCTTGAGAGAGAGAGAGAGAGAGAGAGAGAGAGCGCGCTGGAGCTGAATCTGAAATGAAATGAACAGTCATCCATTTTAAATCCAAGACATTCTGGTGTAGAAATTGTTATGAAAAGTGAAAAGATGAAAGTGAATAAATGTAATTAATGTGAATAAAGTGCTAGTTTTCCATTAGAGGTTTCCATTCCAAAGAGAGATAACTAATATGATTTTTATGTTTAACAATTCGTCGCCTTAGAATTATAAGGTTCTATCTGACATTTTGGTCAAAATTGAGATATTCATATATTCTTATTTACATTATGCCATGTTTGTTTTTTTAAATGTGTGCATTTTGGGACTTCTTTTAAGACAACAAAAAGGTTCTATCTACAAAATCGAATTATAATTCGACGCTATAAGGTTCTATCTGCAAGAGCCAATCAGCACTTTGAATGCACACGAGAGGACCAATCAGGATCAGCTTTCTTTGTCATGTGACCAGACTCCTCAGTGACGGGAATATTTGAGGAAACAGTGCAACACAAAACAATGTTTAAAAGAAACCTCAAGGTTGACCTTTTTATACTCGCCAACGAGAGCAACTCACAGTATTTTTTGTTGCGTTTCTGTGTTACAGGGGTGTCCAATGTCGGTCCTGGAGGGCCACTGTCCTGCAGAGTTTAGCTCCAACTTGGCTCAACACACCTGTTTGGAAGTTTCTAGTCTGCTTTGTGAGACCTTGATTAGCTGTTCAGGTGTGTTTGATTAGGGTTGAAGCTAAACTTTGCAGGACACTGGCCCTCCAGGACTGACTTTGGACACCCCTGGTACATAGACTCTCATAATGCATGCCAAATAGTCAACAACGTCAAGAGTCTTAATTACAACAATAAATATAATTATGTTTTTTCAGTCATACTCATCTCTTAAAAGTAATTTGATTACTTTCATGCTCAACTTGAACAAGAAAAAAAGCATCCTAAAATATGAAATAAGTGTCATAAAAACTATTTAAATGTACCTTTTTTTACACATCATTATACTCAAATTTCATGTTTTAACAAAAATTATAAGTAAATTGTTTGTGTTGCTTGAAAATGTATTGCTTTAATTAATGTTTTGCAGATACAACCTTATTATTCTAAACTGAAAGTGATTATTCAGAATCAGAAGGCTCTGTTTGACCCGTTCCAAAAAACCTATTTACACATTTCAGAAAATGTTGATATTGTACATTTGGAACACATTAAGGGTCTCTGTCTTTTTCATGTAGAAAAGAGATTTGTTCCTCATATCATTTTTGCTATATGAAATGCAAAATCTTTAAAGCTCAATATCTCAAAACTACTGCAGACCTTATCATTCCAAGGCGACGAATTGCAAGTTTAATATTTTCACCTGATGCTGTAAAGAGGACTTGATAATAATCGATAATGATTTCTATAACAATAGGTTATCAGGACCCCAGCAAACGTTCTCCAATCTAAAACGTCCAGACTGTTATATTCTGGTATATTTTGTCCATCATCTGGTAGAGGGGAGCAGTCGACCAGGTCCCTTTAGAATCAAGGGAGGCAATGTGATTTTGGATGGGGGAGCACAGTTCCAAGACCTGACAAAACCAAACACAGAATCTGATGGAAAAATAAGGAATAACAAAACAGAACAGACAAAACTAGAGAAACGTGTGGGAGGGTGCGAAAAACAGATTTATGAAAAAAAAAAACATTCCTTAGGGGGGATAGATGGATGGAATACAGAAGAGAGCTAATATGAGACTTCGAGACTGTAAGAAAACAAAATGAAACGGAGAAATGTTTTATCAGCGATTATGCAGACATACACCATTGTGTTACAGGGTGCGTGGGAAAACTCAACAAAGTTCCAAAAACTCTTTGTTTTCCTCGCCCCCCCCGTGCGTAAGATGCAAATAACCATTCACATCTGATTAAAACCCACCGGAGCAGCGGGACAGGACGAGTTAGCAAGTGCATCTTGTACTTTTGCCATGACAACCACCCAGCGGTGCCTGTGTTGTAAAACCTGGAGCGTCTGTTACAGTTCGGGATATTCCGGCCATGTTTTGATATGGGGAGGGAGAACTTTGCTAGGTCCCATTAGAAGCAAGGGAGTTTCACAGAGAATGTGTTGCGATGCGAGAGAACTACAACAAACTCTGAACTAAAAATACGATATAAATCAAACACAGCGGGGCGGAACTCTTTTAACAGCATCCAAATTGCTGTCAGTCAAAGGCGTTCATTAGTTTGTAACCACAACACCTGATTACTGTTCAATCACCAAACACTGAGTCATATTGTAATTGTGTGAAATAAATCAATCCCTTTATATAAACCATAACACATGCTTTCAATATGTCGTTTTTTAGCATGCTGTGCATTTATTTATCATTGTCGCTGCTTGTTCTTTTATTAATCTTCTTTATTGGTACTTTGCAAAGCCATAACCACATTAGAAAAGGGTGGTCTATGGATTTGCATTTGAAAGGTTAGTTCACCCAAAAATAAACATTTGGGGATTATTAACTCACCCTTGTGTCAGTCAAGTCTTGATGGTTTTGTTCTTCAGAATACTTTTTTGTACAATTCAGGGAAATTAAAGGGACAGATGATGAACCCAAAAATGAAAATTCTGTCATCATTTACTCGCCTCCGATTTGGATAAAATCTGCATACACGTCTTTGTTCTGATGAACACAGAGAAAGATATTTGGAAGAATGCTTGGAACCAAACAGTACTTGGCCACCATTGACTACCATAGTTGGAAACATGACAATGGTAGTCAAAATTGCCCCAGAACTGTTTGCTGGCCTACATTCTTCAAAATATCTTCTTTTGTTCAACAGAACAAAGAAATGTATACACATTTGGAACAATTTGAGGGTGAGTAAATGAAGAGAGAACTTTCATTTTTGGGTGAACTGTCCCTTTAACACCTCTCAAATGTAGATACAACCAACCGTGGGGGCTCGACCAATCACCGTCCTCACACATAGCATTGTGGGACATTGAAGGCAACGAAGGATACATCTACCAACTGCCTGTAGGTTGTGGCAAACGTATTAGGTAATACAAGTATTCTGTGCATAACAAAATATTAGCATGTAAGTTACACACTTACCCATAATCTCATACAAATACACACAGCTTTTATATTCACAGGAAGAAAAATTACACTGACCTGCCAAAAACCGGGTCTTACTAAAGTCTGTCTGGCAGATGCTGTCTAGTTGATGTCATAGTCAACTCAGGACACATTGAATGAAAACAACGATCATTTAATAATCTTGAAACAAATTCTTCATACACAAATATATTTATATATGTATTCATACAGTATATATGAAAAAGTACATATTTTATATACTACATAAACACGGTTTATTGTTGTCATATTTTGCTGTGTTTTAGTATACTGCCCTACAAAAGCATCACAAAACTTTCAGTAGTTTTTTTTTGTACGATAAAGGTATTTATTCGAGCTAACCATTATGAAAACAAATCTCATATTGATGAGGGAAGAATGGGCGGTCCTTAAATATTGTCCTGGCACTCCACCCGTTCACACAGCAAATAAAAAAAAACATCATAAACAGAGAGCGGAACTGAAAATCTAAGGCTATCAATTGAAGCGTTTCCTACAATGATGCTGGTTTGTAATATCAGTTAAGCAGATAAGAAGTGACAAAAGGAAAGTCTATTTAAAACGTTCAATTGCTCTATTTTAAAAAGATCATGGAAACATCTTAAAGCTCAACAGCTCGACATGCTGTTCTTCAGAAGAAAAGGTCTTTCCGTTATGCTTTGTGACAAGATCCAGATAGATCCGATGAGCCAGCAATGAATGCAACATTGCTTATACGTTACTGGACTGGATGACTGTTGAGTAGGAGACTGCCAGTAGTTTTCAAAAGAGCAGACACGTTAAACCAAATAGTTTTTTGCTGTACTTGGGTTGAGCCGATAGCTTGTATTCGTTTAAAAATGGAGAATTCAGGTGTTGGCTCTCCTCGGTCGAGACTTCGCTGTCCTGCTGAATATTCACGTTCGCTTGTGCGTGAGAAGGTCTGCCTGCAAACGTCTCATGTGTTCACGGTGTTGACGGGCATCTGGATTTGGACCACCTCTCCGTTCTCGGCTTGCTGGAGCTGAATGGCTTCCTTCACGTCAATCTCCGCCTGCAGCGCTGGAGTCAAACCTTCTGCCTGCAAACAAAGAGGGAGTTTTATTTTTTACCGTCAGGTTTACTTATAATTTTAGAGAAGGTTTCTTAGCGTAACAAAGTTGGAATTTCGCTTTATGCCTGGTTCAGATGACACAAATTCAGCCCGATTTTGGCAAGATTTGTGTGTCGTAGTGATTCGTAAATAGTGTGAGCACTAGAAGCATTAAGCTAGGAATTCATTCATTCTGATAATGCGACACCACATCAGTAGACATTGTTTACGTTCTAGTTTGTATAAGTTACTCGCTTGTTCCACCTTCTCGATGACATAACACACGTCTTTAAAAAACGAAAAGCTATTACTTGCCAGAAAGCAACGTACAGTCTGACATTGTTTCTTTTACACGATGTGACAAGAATTTCTTCGTCAAAATCACATAATCTGTCAAAGTGACTATTGTAACAGACAAAATATTGTGCAATCTGAACTAGATATTACATGTGTATTTCCTTTCTAAAATGTGTCAGTGGCTCTTCACAAGCAACGTGATTATGCAGTCCCACCAGGAATTCGCGATTTTTTTTCATGATTTTTGCGATCAAAATAGCCGATTTTGCAGCGGTAATTTTCAATAATTTGCAGGTAAATTTGCAATGTTTTTATAACTGTAAATACTTAAATAAATACTTAAAACTATGTATATAAATTAGTGCTGTCAATCGATTAAAAAAATTAATCGGATTAATCACACATTTTCTGTGATTAATCACGATTAATCACACATAATAATAATATTTTAAAATATACTTCTACATTCTAATAATTTCACATTAAATCTTCAAATTGATGTAGAAACAACATATTTCTTTAACAGCGTCATTTTATGAATGAAAGAAAACATTTTGATATTAGTACTGTAACAGATGTCTCTATTAAATGGATTATTTTAACATTAATTATAGCCATTCAACAATATAATTGAGAGCTATCATGAAATATACAGAAATTGAAGGAAGTTCTCAAACACTTCACAGTCTTTAATGCTAAATTATAAATTAAATGCAGAAGAATTCTCATTAAAGCTACAAAATCACATTGATTTCTTCTTTTATTTTGTTCTTTGATTAACATTCGTGACAGGAGTCACAGCAGCACGTTTAAGAACGTGGCCCCTTTAAGAGCTGTCTCAGTACGCAGATCTGACCGTCACCGCACTCCCATTTTCACAACTCTTTGCATTCATTTAAGATTTTATTTTACACTTTGAAGTCTTGCTTAAGAAAATGCTAGACAAAACGGGCTTTCTGACGTAATCTTGTATGGCTTTATCCATTCAAGCACGAAAGAGAACTTAACATGGATGCGCTGTCTGACAGAGATTCACCGACGCAGCCTTCAGCCCGTGACTGTTTACACCAGACTGGACCTCGCGTTGCGTTTTGCCGCGTCCCACAGTTTAGAAGCTGTCTATCTTCATTGAGCGCGTCAAAGCAACTGTTTAAAGTCACGCTTAAGTGGTTTAAAAGCCTGTACACCAGGGGTCTTCAACTACTTTTCTTTGAGGGCCAGACTCCAAAAGTATAAATAGGATGCGGGCCAGTTATTTTTACCATATCCTCATTTCTTCTGTTATTTATTTCGTTTTGTTCCTTTTATACTGTTTTTGTTGCTGTTACTTATAGGCCATATATTAAAACATGCACACAAATATTGCATCCAGTATTTGTGCCTTTTCATGATATTAAATTAAAAAGGAAATTGTCTTTTTAACTGTATTTTATATTCCTTAATGCATTACTTTACCCAAAAACTGCTACTAATTTACTCACCCACAGTTCTCCAGTACATCCAAGATGTGGGTGGCATTGTTTTTTTCAAGAAGATATTTTGGTTGAATTAAAGTTAAATCAATAAAAGTAAAAAACGCAAATACATTCAACACAAAAGTAATCCTTGCCCCTTGTGACGTCAAATACGCGTCTTATAAATCAGTCAATTGATCTGTGCAAGAAACTGAACGCTATTATCACATCTTCGGGTGAATTCCGATCGCATTCATGTGCCCCTCGCACTTATAGGGCAGATCCTTTGTATAGTGCGAGTTCTGGGGGGAGATGAACAGCTGTTTTTCGTAAATATAGCCATTATTCATAATGAATGCAGTAATAAAAACAACACCGTTTTCCCCTTATCTGAGACAACCGTTCACGTGGTGTACCCTTCCTACAGTTAGCCTACTTTCAAGGGCAGAAAACGCGTTTTAGAACATGACCTATCGCGTGCGCAAACCGATTGCCTGTAGCTGTACAATGCATTGCTGATTATAACGTTGTAAACAACATTAAGTTTCTTGGACTGACCGATCAAATAGCTTTATAAGATGTAAATCATTATGAGCCGCAGGAATTATGTAGCAGCGTTTTGGGCTTTTAAAGATGTGGCGTCTCAGGAGGACGTGGATTTAAAGCACACCGTTCCTAAAGTCTCTCCACTTGAAATGTTAAGGTGGGCCAGGTAAAGATGATTGACGGGCCGCATTTGGCCCGCGGGTCGCCAGTTGACTAGCCCTGCTGTACACGAATAAGAGCGTGATTACATAATGTAACGCTAGACAAACAATGTCAAAACAAACGGATGCTGCGTTAATTGCGTTAAATATTTTTCACGCGTTAATTTGAAAAAATTAACGCGTTAACGTTGACAGCCCTAATATAAATACAAATACTTAATAACAATAAATTATACAACTTCTCTAATTTAAATTAAAAAGTTTTTAAGTATTTTCTTTTAATAACAAAGTAAACCACTAGTAGGGTCCTGTCACTTTAAGATCTGCAGCAATGCGCTGATCCAGTAACATACTTCCAGTTTTCCCCTCATAATGTTTATTCACTTTATATAGGCACGTGCAGAAGGGGAGACAAGGGGGGTTGAACACCTGTCCCTTTGCCTAAAGTGTAATTTTTGATGCCCAAAGTGCCCTTTTTGTGAACAGAAGGAGCGGAACCCCAGGGGAGGCGTTCGAGACCGGTCGAATGCGATAGCGGCCGGACGAAATAGACGCGTGATCAAAAATATGTTTTGAGCACCCACCTGCCCATCTTAAGGGCTTTGCGCTTAATACATAACTGTTAACCGATTGTGTTTACATAAATACTCACTAAGTGGATATGTTGACTTAAAATTATGTGTGCGCACTGTCAGACTGCATGCGCAAATGTTTGCTCCCGCTGATGGTAGTTATAAGTAGACGCTTTTGTGATTTTGAGATTACAAGGACTACAAACCAGTTTTGCTCCACTAAGTTACCCTGTAACATCAGGATATTGCTTCACCTGTTCCTTCGCCCGTATGCGACGACACGCAACATTTGTACAATATCTTAGTGAAAATAAGGCATTAATCAATCAAATTAGACATAATTAGATCATTTTACTTTATTATTTTGCTATAATTTTGAAGGTGAATTGACAAATTATGCAGGATCAAGAAAAATGCAACATTTTGTTGGTTTTGCAATTCATGCCGCGATCGCGGAATCGCGAAAAACTGGAGGGACTGATTATAGTTTACTAAAATTAAAATGGAAAATGTGTCTATTTATTGAAATCAAATCAAATATTGGCCTAACATTAATTGGAAAACTTAAACTAAATGAAAAATGTAAATGTTGCTTCAGAAATACACTGAATTAAGTTTAAGGCACTAAAATAGTAAACAAAAAATAAAATAAATTAAACTTGAATAATAACATAAAAAATAAACAAATAATTAATAAAATGACAGAAGCATAAAGCAAAATTGCTAAAAATGAATGAACTAAAATTTACATAAAAGCTCATTTAAAATAATAATAAAACTACAAAAAACTATAATAACTCTTTTCACAAGACCCCAGAGTTTTCATCCAAAATGACAAAAAAAGGAAATTCTTTTAATGGTAAAACTAGTTCAACCAATGACATGAATTTGAAGGTGGGACGACTATTTATCCAACCAACTAGATGGTTTAGGAAACCTGTCATTTTCTTTACAAAACACACATCAGCATTTTTGTTTTCTTTTTTCCTGATAAACAATTGCTGGGTCACCACTGGACATCCCATGCAAAATCCTGGTCCTGAGTCAGGTATTTCTGCACAGCTTGTGAAACTATGCAATATTGATGGCGGCACGTTAGAAACAAAGAAAACATTGACAGCTATATGGATTGATACGACCAAAACAAAGAGTGGAAAAAACAAAGCGCTGGAAAGAGTGAACGAGGGGTCAGATGAAGGCTACGCTTCATCTCAGTCAACGAAATAAAAACACTCCCTAAAATACGCTGAGGGGGTGATGGAGGAGTTGGACAACGAGGGATGAGTCACATCAGAGTATGTGGAGTGAGTCATTCCTTCCTCAACGGGCGCCAGGGGAATGCACACCTGCACGCTGAAGAGATTCAGGAGTTGGGCCTAGAAGTGCCAAGAGTCTTAAAACATGTCGATTTGATACAAGACACTCGTGAGGTGCTGAGCACAAGGCCCTCAGGACAATTCTCATGTGCAACTACAAGAGGGCACTTATAAGTTAGGTCAAAATAAACAACATGAGGTGGATGTTCGTGGTTATCGGGTGCCTCCTGTGATACTAAAATCACTTTAAAGAACAGCTAAGCGTTTGGTCTGTCAGAGCATACAAAGAACAGACGTTTCTGGATGGAAACATCTCTTTATTTTGGTCAATTTTTATCAGTGCTGATCAAATGTGCGACATGGAAACTATTAAATAAAGAGAAAATCGGAAAAAAATGAAGGGGTGTGTACCCAAAAAAGCATGTGTAAACGCTACCACATGTACCAGATGAGAGTGATTTAAATAATCCTGAAATTCACACACAAAGAAGAGCTGTGACCTCAGAACGGAGGCTGAGCGCCAACTGGGGCATCTGAGCATCATCTATCTGAGGCACAAGCAGACTGTCTGAAATCATTTTGGTTTCAAATGAATGATCGACTTGCTTTAAGCTTCTCTATAGCTTAAAGCCAATGGCTTAAAGGAACCAAGCCATTAAGTCACCTATATGATGTCATTTCCTGGATTCTTACCTCATCGTGTGGTTTAAATGGATCATGCCATACATTTTTTCACCTCTTCTGTTCAACAAGCTTTCTTGAAGCAAAAACACAGTTTTGTTTTACCATTATGGCACACCCTTGACACCATGTGCAGCCTCATTTTTGAATGAAAGCAATTTGTCCACAATCACAGCCAATCAGAACGTATTCGTAGCCCTGCTCATGTTGAAATCTCATTGGTCCACAATCCATGAGTAAAATACAGCTATGAAGCTGACACGTGGACCAGTGAGATTTCAATATGGTTGAAATGACATCACAGAAATAAAAACCAATAATGCGGAAACAGTCTCAGTTCTGTTGGGCCCTTGTGTTCATATTTAAAGGAATAGTTCACCCCAAAATTAAAATGCTTTCATCATTTATTCACCCTCAGGTCATTTCAAACCTGTATGACTTTCTTCTGCAGAACACAAAAGACATTTTGAAGAATGCTGGGGACCAAACTACATTGGCACCCATTGACTTCCATTGTATGGACACAAAGACATTTCTCAAAATATCTTCTTTTGTGTTACACAGAAGAAAGAGTCATATACAGGGTTTAAACCAGAAAAGATAATTTTTATTTTTGGGTGAACTGTACCTTTAACTACAGCAGTGGTTCTCAAACTGGGGGCCGTGTTGGTTTAACAAAAAATTCAAAGTTTAAGATTATAAGTCTTTATTTGGGGGGCAGCAAAGCGTTGCGCACTACAAAAAGGGGGCCTTACAACGAAAAAGTTTGAGAGCCACTGAACTACAGGGCAGAACTGGTTAATCAAATTGGTGATCACGGCATTGTGTTGCTGCTCATTTGCATAAAAAGCTCTAAAATTATTACATTTACAGAAACAAATTCTGCACATGAAACCAACTGGTTTGCAACTAGCTTGTCTTCTCAAAAACAGTTTTTCTATCCCATCATCTTGTTAAACTGGCTTAAAGTGATACTTCACCCAAAAAAAGAAAAATTCGGTCATTATTTACTCACCTTCGAGTTGTTCCAAATCTGTATAAATTTCTTTATGATGAAAAAGTAAGAATTTGGAAGAATGCGAATAACCAAACAGATTTTGACCCCAATTGACTCCCATAGTAGGAAAAATGACAATGGTAGTCAAAAGTGCCCCAGAACTGTCCTACATCCTTCAAAATGTCTTCTTTTGTGTTCAACAGAACAAAAAAATGATCAAGTAATTGTTAATACTATGGTAGTCAATGGGGGGCAAAATCTGTTTGGTTATTCGCATTCTTCCAAATATCTTTCTTTACTTTATCTTTCATCAGAACAAAGACATTTATACAGATTTGGAACAACTCGAAGGTGAGTAAATGATGACAGAATTTTAATTTTTGGGTGAAGTATCACTTTAAAACTTCCCTCACTACAGAGAAAGCCCATGCCATAATAGTTTATCATTTCCTGATCTGAACAGCTGTTGGATTTATTCCCCGTGTCACACCGACAGGTGTTTTGTCACAAACTTCAGTTTTCTCGAATCGATTTGCAGAGATTTCCTATGTTGGTTTATGCCAAAGCCTGTATACACAACGCTCTGCTCAAGCGTCAAAGTCTTTATTACCATTAACAACCTTCCCTGACAGCTTTGATGTGTTCTGCATAATTGCAGCACCGATTTGGAAGACGTCCAGACCACCAAGCAAAGCGACAAGTGGGGCTAGAAGTAAATTTAGGATCCTCTGATGGTGGGATGTCTGGGTAAGGAGGCACTCATCAAACTTTTCCCACAAGCTTGTTTCCTGGGTTTGGTGAAGCCCGCTTAGATGAAGATGTGATGATGCATATTTGAAGGATGGCCAAAATACAAGCGTGTAGTGTGTGTGTGTTTCGTGAGAAAATGGAGAGAAAAATGCTGGTCAAGCAGCACTGAGACTATACAACCAGAAAGATGAAGAACATAAGGACACTGGAAAGAAGAGCAGAAACGCGTAAGACCAGGGAGCAGGTATTAAGAAACTAAAAAGGTCCATGTTGAATTCACGTCCTGATTTTTAAGCAGTGCCCAAAGGTCTCTTGCTATAAAAAGGTTTTGGTTGAACCATGTCTAACCACTTTAAAGAGCAAATGTGGTGAAGGCCCAGTTCTCCTCCCTGTTACCGAATAGCTAGCATTCCCCTGTGCGCAAATGACATGCTGGGGATGCGTGTTAGCGGCGGCACTGTTTGGAGGGATGGTCCACAACAAAGAACATTGAATTGGATTTAAAGAGGATGTCTCTAAACACAGCGTCTATGCCTCAGGAACTCAAGAAGCACACTGATTCATGAGAGGAATGAAAAATAGGAACGGTTTTAAAATGATCTGTTGAACAGAAGCTTTCAGAAGGTGTGTTTTCTGCTTACATAATGGGTTTCCACAGAATGGGTCAATTGCAAAATTAATGTCTACTTTCAACTCCAATATTTATTATGAAGTGACAAATCCAGAATTTAATTTGATTAATAACCGAATTTTCATCTACTGAACTGCTCTTGTGTGAATTCAACGGGGACTTCAAAATATTTTTGCAACCTTAAGAAAAATGTATACTTATTTTTTTCATTCAGTCATTTTTTTGCCCCGTGTCTTATAGATGGTTTCAGCGGCACAACATAAACAAATGTTATGTGGTCCAAACTTAACTTCCGGTTGAGTAGTTTAATTTTAATTCAATACAATAAATATACAATCAAATATTAATATCTATTAAATATCAAATGAACTGCAATATTATAACCAAGCACAAACCGGAAGTTTTTCATTTACTCACCTTCGAGTTGTTCCAAATGTATATAAATGTCTTTGTTCTGATGAACAGAGAAAGATATTTGGAAGAATGCTTGTAACCAAACAGAGCTTGCCCCCCCATTGACTCCCATAGTAGGAAAAATTTACAGACGCAATTGCTCTTTCCGCCATATAGTCTTGATGTCATCCAAAGCACATGTGTAAGCACTCTACCTCCTATTTTGCATAAGGGGAGGGGAGCAGAAGCTCATTTGCATTTAAAGAGACACATAAAAACGGCACGTTTTCCATTGCAGCCACAAATGGCCATGTTCAACATATTGTAATGAAAGATATGTGGTGTATTTTGAGCTGAAACTTTACAGAGACATTCTGGGGATACTAGGGTTGAACGATTAATCGAAATCGAATCGCAATCGCGATGTGAGACGTTGCGATTTGCTAATCGCAAGAGGCTGCGATGTGGAAGCGATGTGAAAAATAGGAAACGCGTCTGTTCCAAGCCCGCTTTGAGTGGCATTCTTGCTAACCAACTGAGTGAGCGAACCTCCGTTATGCCTAATCAGCACTGCCCCAGCCAACTGCGTAAACGTCCGTCATTAAAAAAACAAACAAACACAAGGCAGGAGAGAGAGAGAGTGTGTGTTATTATGGCATCTGCAGAGTCAGATCGATCATATTAGGCAAATAAATATTAAAGAACCGTCCAATTCATAAGACCGCACACACAGCCTGTGTCATACTCGCACGTCTCTGCCCCGCGTTGCGCTTCTCCTGCATCTCGCGGACGAGCCGTTTAAACTTGACGCGCACACATAGCCTGTTTCATACTCGCGCGTCTCCCGCATCTCGCGGACGAGCCGTTTAAACTCGACGCGCACACACAGCCTGTTTCGTAATGATGTTTATAGTACTTGAGTCCGGCTCCACACGGGCATCTGGCAATATGGACGAGGCTTGACGCACGCGCGCACCCTGTGTCAACTCACGCCTAGCTCCGCGTTTCAAACAAATGTAAATTCTATCTAACTGTTTTGCTAATTTCACTTGGATGAAATTAAACATTCAGCACATTTTCTACTTGTTTTAAAAAATCCCACATACTTAAAAAATAATAAATCTGCCTATGTAACTATGTCTATGTCACTAATAGTGTACACTGGTATTTGGATTCTATTGGTGTGATGTAATCGGGAAGTTGGGAACCAATTGAACAACAGTAAGCCCTATTTGAATAATGCCCTAAACACACTACAAAAATGAATTTTGTAATGGTTTTAATGGAAACATTTTTTTTGTTTTCTTTCAGCAGGGTAACTATACCCATACTGTGCTCCACACAACAATATTGAGCTGAAGCTTCAATTAGAAAAGTTAAAATCGCAAATCAAATCGCAATCGCAATGTCTGTCAAAAATATTGCAATTAGATATTTTCCCCAAATCGCACAGCCCTACCACTGACTATTTTTACATTGCATAAAACACCTGGATTAGCGGCCCTTTAACATGTAAATCACTCGCGCTTAAGGCTTCATTCGCGTCTGGTGGGAATGCAGCATTATTAAATAAAAAAATGTATTATGAAAAAATGTGCATTGAAGAAAAGCAGATATGGTTTTATATACAGTATACTGTCAACAATCGTTTGTGGATAGAAAATTGGAATCGGCAGGTTTCACTTATTATATAATCGGAAACCAGAATCGGCCAAGAAAATTGCAATCGGTGCATCTCTAGAGGAAACAAGAGCGAAGTAGATTAACATCTCTGCCCATGGTCTTACACCATAGGGACAGCCCACTAAAGACCAAAGTAGAGAAAAATACAGAAAAAGTACAAAAATATAGAATAAAATGATAGAAATACATGACACATGTGCGATGCTGGTGGTCATTCGGAGACAGTAAACATGAAATAAAACCGTTAATTGTTATCTGTGTGCGTGTGTTTTGGCTCATCTTACTTGTACTCCTCCAGTGTGGTCAGTCACTGGCCCAAGCTGCACGTATTGGACCTGAATATCATTAGCCTGGAGAGGAGATGCGTCAACCACGCCGTTACCATCGGCCGACGCCACGGCTATCAGTTGCGGCCCTCTCAGAACCTAAAGAGAAAGCAGAAAAAACAGGGCTTGAATGGTCGATTTACAGTAACACAGTTGGAAAGCATTCACACAGTCATGTGTTTGTTTATGTACGTGTTATGTACACTACTGTAATTTCCCATCATCACTGAACGTGCATCAGTGTGCATAATTATTTCGATGTGACGACGTGACATATTTCAGTAACTAATGCTGTGTAATGTAAAAGTAGGGAGACTGTCACACTGCAGTCATGGACCCTCGTTTTTTGCAAACTGCAGCATGCGATCTGGGAAAACTCGTCAGATGTCATAATGTCAGTGTCAATTTTTTTTCAGCAATTATCTACTTGCTAATATTGAAATAGTAAAACTAAAAGTAACAGCTTGATGCCGAGTTTGACATTTTGTGACACATGGGATTTTACGTTTGCGTGCCTGGGCAAACAAATCCCAGCTTTTTTACACAACGCTGCATGCACTAATGCACGTGATGCTGATTTCGTCTCTTTAGTGACATATGAGGTATGTTCGCCCATTTGCCATGTCATAACCCGATATCTAGCTGAGCTCTCACAAACGCAGCTCCAACCATGCCAAACTCCTACTCTAATCTGAAAACAGGCACATGCAACAATAAACACATGCATGAGCGCATACTCTTGCGCATCATGTTCAATCTTTGATTACACATCGTGACCACTTAAGACGTTCTGTTGTGGTCACGATGGTTTTGGAACCTCCGATTCCTCTTCAATTACTGGCGCTGGTCTTAAACCCGAACATGAGTCAGTAATTTCTCGCTCGCAGCAGTTGACCGTTTCCACATGGTCAACATTCATTCAAACACGGTCATCCAAGATCGAGATTTGAGATTCAATGAAACGTGCAACTTTAGACTAAACCACTGCTAATCATTACGGCTCCACGAGCAAAATCCCCACGGCGTGACACCTCTCTGCCTCATCTTGGCGACATCAGCGCCTTTCAGCACCAGTGTGGCATAAACAACCGAGACTCCTCAACTAGGAACAGGACTGCCATGCACTCCCAATTAAGAGAAGGAAAATCTGCTGTACTGCACAAAATCCCACACTAACCCCACTTTCAGATCCAGTTCGCCATCACCCCCATCCTGGTTTCAACCCCAGACGTTGGCTTTGAAGTTGCAGGCCCGTGGCATGCCTGAATGTTGTGTCGAACCCATGACCAGTATGTCTCCGGAGGCATGGGGAAACGGTGCCGATTTCGCCGCAGCGTCTCCAAGACATCGCTGCCAGTCAAATCCTGCGGTAATAATTAAGGCGTATGGTGACGGCTTGGTCTAAAAGAGACGACACGTGATCGCATGAGACTAGAGGAAGGCCCGGCAGGTCTTAAACTCAAACACATGCACCAGTACAGGGATATGTGCACAAACATCTTATGGTTATTGTGACGAGGGTAATTCACAGTTCAACTAGAAATCACAACTTCAAAAATAAGATGCTTGAAACTTGGACGACATCTCATTCACACCATCGTGAAGACTATCCAAATAAGTATGTACTAGTCTGTATATCAAGTATCCTTAGTCCATTCTGAAACCATCCACCCGGCCTCATAAAGATAAAGAAATGCTCTTTATCCGCATTAAACTGCATGTTTTGGGATTTAGCCCTTGACTTATATCGGTCAAAGGAAACATGACTACGACAGCAGGAATTTTAAATCAGCAAGTGAGACTTTTTTACGTGCCCAGCTGTGAGACTCAAACACAAGTTTTATTATGCTGGGACGACGTCTGCGATTTTAGCAATGAAAGCCCGTTCTCATTGACTCTTCTCAAGAAGACTCTCGGCTCTCTTGCCGATATAAAGGGCCTGGGAACCTGATTCCAGAAGAAAATGTGAAGCTAATTCAAAACACGCATCCCACACAGAACGCACACAAACACTCATCCAACAGGTTTTGCCGAAGTGTTTTTTATGAGACTTTGCTTGGATGGAAAGAAGCGGAATCCATTTGTGATGTCACAACGTGCATTCCAACTGGTGGGATTGCATGAGGCCTGCTGACTTTGTCAGAAATGAAAAGGCTGGTTTGAGCCATCAGTTTTCGATGTTCTGTTTGTCATTAACGTATAAATCAAACTCGCAGTCAACAGGTGGAACCGAGTAAATAACCAAACCGGTTGTTTGCCTTCTTCCTCATGGCTGGATTGATTTCACATAGTAAGGTAGTTGAAACTGAAATGGATCGTGCCCTTTTCTCAAGGCTTCTCCAAGATCCGTCAGCTAACAAACACGGTGCCCAGCCCGGCTTCTTCGGAAAACAGATGAACGTCAAGTCTGCTATCTCTATACAGGCGAAGCGCCAAACAAATTGGCAGAGAGAGCTGGGATCCGCCGTCAGCTTGGGTTGATGGGACAGAAAATAAGCGGCAGAATAAATCTCTCGCTTACGTCGTAATGCTTTCAGCAGCAGAGCGGGACGGCGAACACATTGAGGAACTGGAGCAAAGACAACAAAGAACAAAACAACAGCAGCCTAATGCGAAAAACATTTCGTTCGGGCCCTCGCTGAAACATAACAATCAACTGTGCAAACAAGTTCTCCTCCCAAGCTCCATTTTTCATTACTGACGTTCGAGTGCCGTATGGAGTGCATGAGAATCTCGACCGGCCATAAAAGTAGATAATAAAGACATGAAACCATACATTCAAGTTCCTTTTGCTGTAGAACAAGAAACCAACGCTTTCAAGGCAAACACTATGAGTCTTTAGAATTAGATGTGAGAACCTAGATAGGACAAGGCATATTTCTTTTCACAGTTCAACAAACCAGTAAAGCCTCAAGAGTTGTTAGTATCACAAAAAGTCTCGTTGGAAAGGTAAACACTTCTGCCCCGATTCCAACAAAACTGTGCATCTGGAGCAGGACAGACCTAAGCCAGGACAGATGTGGCCTAAGTGCACTGAGAGAGAGAGAGAGAGAGAGAGAGAGAGAGAGAGAGAGCAAGTGAGACGGAACGAGAGAGAGATAAAGAAAGAAGGCCAAGAGAGCATTGCACAAACTGAGTGAACTCCCAAGAGTCCTACATCGCAAACCCTCCTACAATTCTACTATCAATTCTAACGTGCCACCCATAATAGACAAAAGATCCACATTTATAACTCAAGTCAGTTTATTTCACCCCAAAAAACATTGCTACAAATTGAACGTCTGAACAAATGTCTATGCATAAACAAGCGAGTATTATACTGAACACACATGGATAACAGCATCACCGTTGTCTTCTAAAAACCTCAAATTTTCCTCTCATTTCATCTTTTAAAAGTTAAAAGGCTTTGGTTGTCATCACCAACAGTACCGTATTCACAAAAAAATTCAATGTAGCCTTAAGTCTTGGAAGCAGAGCTAGGTTCTAATGGATATGTTGGTCTATGCAGTTCCAAGTAATTATGCATTGCATTACTTCACCAAAGCTGCAGCAAAACAGGGTTTAGCAAAGCCATCCCTTCAATTTGACAATCACATGGCCATTGATCATGGGCTCCACATGATGTTCTCCTCTGGTGATGGCTGGATGAACATTTTTGACAACTGCCAAGAGTGTCCATGTGCTGTCGGTCTGCGTCAGCGTAGACTTGGATCAACTGTGTATTAAGGGTGCAGAAAAGCGACAATGTGGGTGTTTGCGTGCTTCTGAAACTTTAAATGAGAAATGGGACACCTAGCAGTTTCATGGACTTCATGGGTAAACGGCAGCCATTATAAGAACTTAAGTGCGCATTAAGTGGGCCTCTGTTTAAAAAGTGTGAGGACCCACTTAATATGCCCCACCTCAACTGTTTCAATAGAAATTTCGTCAATGCTACGACGCCACTTCAGTGGGTTTTTAAATATTGCCAACCACATCTTCTTCCAATCTATCTATAAAAGAGGCAGCCAAGGGACCTTATAGACCCAGTATGACTTATTCAATAGACAGGCGCCTGATTCCAGATTTGATGGCCAGCCAATCATGGAAAGGCAAATGCCCAGAAATAACAACTCTAATTTGAAACAAATTTAACATGCAGATAAGCCAAGCTGCAACGCTTGATCTCAGGAACGAAAAATTCATTTCAAGCCAATCGTCTTTATGTCAAAGCACTGTAACCGCAGTGCCTTGTCTTTATTATGTTTCTAATTAGACGGTTGATCTGACAGGCTACGGTGAACCACTCCATGTGTTGTACACCTGTAAAATATCTGTGTGACCCTGGAGCAACCTCCGCGTGGGAGACGCACAGTACAGTCTCGCCTTCAAACCTTGTTGTTTTCCTCAACGTTTCAATGTTTCTAATGGAGAGCTGTAAATGTCTAAGTGTCTAAAAAACACTATACCTGGTATCACATGCATCACTGAGGTGAGACAAGAATTTGTTGGTGTACCAGCATCCATCCATGCAATTACCACATAAGCTTTAAAAACTTTGCGATCACAAAATTGTGATAGGATAGTTCTGGAAACTAATACAGTTGAGAAAGCATCATCATGCTTTAAAATACAGTCCCTTCCATTTGGACACAAGGATCGTTGGGATCACAAAAAGCCTTGGACCATTTTATGCAGCATTCTTCATTTTATACCTCGGAGAAAAACCTTCCCCCATTGTAAAGGAGGTAATAGGGTAAATTCATTTAGGAGTATGAATGTTCTCTTGTGACAAAAACTGGATCGCAAATTAAGTCCTGGAAACATTAGATCCTACAGCAGGTACTTAATGGATGCACTCTCTGCCCACATCTGGTTTCAATACTGGGATAAAGAAAACATGACGTTCTGGATTGCAAATGGGCATAATTGCATACATACCAATATAAATATACACACATTTACAGAGGGAAAAAGTTACATCAACTGAACGCAACACACAGATTCAGCTTACAATTCATGTGATCATTTTTGTGTTGTTCAAAAACAGTTTTTTTGTGCTGTACAAACTCTTGAAAAAATGATGCCTCTAAACCCCATCACTTTCACTGCCAGGTGGACCACACTTTCAAAAGTCAGGCTCTGCGTGAGCTCAAAAACTACGTAGATACAGCCGCAGCTCCTGTATATATATAATTCAGCACTTCAGGGGCTTCACGTTCTGACCATCCAGTAACGCACCTGGAATTACCCAACAAGAGCCAAACCTTCCTCCCTTCCTAATTCATTTCTTCCTATCTACCTACCGCAAAACTGGCCAAGGTATGGACTGCAGAATTGTGCAGAAGGCCAAACTGGTGAACAGCTGCGTACCGTCCCCTTGTGGAAGTGAAGACTCCAAAAAGACACAAGGACTAAAAAATCAAGTTTCAGCAGACCTCTGCAATATCTGTCTGGAAGAATTTGCGAACGAAAGAACTCTCTGACAGGTTTAGGATTGACAGAGTGTTTAAAAACTAAGTAACGTAAACCAAAGTTGGATATAGACAGAGTATCTTCGCTGATTATAATTGCAGCAATCTAGCTTTGTTTTCCGCCAGTCTAGCCAGACTAAATTGATGTTGTTCTCAAAACATTTTGTGGTGAGGACGTTATTTTGCCCCTGGCAATCGATGTTAGCGGTTCCTGGTTCAAGACCAGCAAGTTTAGGGGACACTGCAAAGTCCGTTTTTCAGCCCAAACACCAATTTCCACTTTGGAATTGAGTGGGATGAGGTGAAATCGGGGCAGGTAACTTATGCACAATGAAATCAGTTTCGTGAATAATTAAGTGAGAAACCTTTTAAACAAAAGGACTGAAGGTAGCTTCTTGAAGCAGGTTGTGCCAACAACAAAAACATCATATCTCTTCAGTCTTTTGCCCTTATCTTTTCATTTGTACTTCTGTTGCTGTTTGGGTCACATCAGAGAACAGAAAGGAGGGGGCATCAGATAAGAACAGCTGAGTGGTCTTGACCAACTCTCACTTTCTCTCACGGAACAGGACGTCTTTCATGTGCTGCCTGTGCTTACTTTAGATGGCGGGGATGAATGATATGGCTTGCCGTTATATACCGACAAGCTATAAATCACAGGCTCTTTTTCTTTATGGGGTCAGAACGTCAAGCTCCAAAGAGGACCAACAAACACAAAGAAAAGCACCCTAAAATGAGCTCCATATTATTTGCCCTATGCCATCTTAAACCCTACCAAAGGTTACAAAGAGGTGATGTGAGATATAAATAGATTCTACACATCTCCTATTCATCTACAGACATCTTTAGTTACTGTCCCAACCATCCCTGCTGAAAGCTTTGAGGTGCCTGGAGAAAAACTCTGCTCTGAAGACCTCCTGACCTCAGCCTGAATGAAGGACAAACCTCCAGCTGGACAGGACAGAAATGAGTCCAAGACCGACGAACTACAACAGATGAAAAGATGAAGGAGGGACCAGTGTGAAGAAATCCTTGGAAGGGACAAAAAGACCTGATGCAGAGGGAGATGTGGAAGTGAACCAGAGCTATCATCCGAGCTCATTTTCTTTCACTCTTTGCTTTCTTTCCTTCAAGCACATATACATGACCCATCAAGAGACATGCCTAGAAATAATAGCTGGCAACCGACAGCCAACACATCTCATGCGTAATAACAAATAGATGATGGGTAGTTAATATTACAGCGTTGGACGTTTTTGGAAACGCTTACAAATTATGTTTACGTGCGTGCACTGGCCTAGCGGGTACCTTCATATCTACAGCCATCTGGCCTACATCAACACCACAGGCAAAAGGCCAGGAATTACATTCTTAAAAAATTGCTTACTGCTTCTGTTTAAATGAAAACGATTATGTTATGGGTTTGTGGGTGTGCGTGCAAAAGCTAGAAGCAAGACAACGGGACTAACCACACAAAGCACTTACAAACAGCAGATGCCATCTTAATAGCGAGGTAAAAAGTCGAAACTTATTTTATTGTAAGTGAAACTTTCATGTGTAAGATATGTCAGGCAAAAAGAAGCATTTTCATGAGCAAACTCAGATTTTGGACCCCACTATATACACACCTCAGACGTGCACCACACAGAAAATAATTCAAAGCGACAGTGAAGTGTTCACAGCAGACGTCCCAAATGTGGTATGAGGAAAGCTCTTATCTCTCGCTTGGTCGCAGGGTCAGAATTGAAATAAAATGTGCGATTTAAGGCGAGAGACAGCAATGCCAAACATACCGACCTCAAACACCCGTCCCTTTCTCGCTTTAACACGCAGGCCATGCAATACCAAGCTGTAAGTCAGCGAGTAACATAAACGTGGATGCAAAATGATGAGTTTGAGAATGTGTTTGGATGAGAATGTGCTTTTGATCTGAAGTTTCTCTCTGATCTGACGGAACAGAGATGAGAAACAGGAAGTACCCGCTGTCCCAAACATCACAATCTCAGATCAAAAGAAGAAAAACACAACGACAATGAGAAAGGAAGCAAAAAGACTCGCATGGACAGAGAGTGATGGTAAAGGGTACTTACGTTTACCTGTCCGTCTTGACCAACGTGCACTTGGTGGATCTGTAAGTTGCCCTGCAAGAAATAAAATCAAATATAAGATTTTCACAATTATTATTATATGTTAAATTTAATATATGATTTATAGTTGTAACTAGGGATGTAACGATTCACCGTGAGCCGGTTGAAAATCGGTTATAATTAGCGACGATTCAAATCGGTTGAGGCTTGAACTGAATCGCAATACATTTTTTGAACAGCAGGGGCCGCTATTTTCACTGCAAACCTAAACGTGGATGCTGATATTTCTTAAATGCAAAAAATCCAAGAAAAGCACAGACAGTATTAGTTTGTTTATATTAAAGAGACTTTTTCTATTATTAATTTGTTATAAAATTGCAGTTTAGTTTTGTTATTTGAAATAAAACATTATTTTATCATACAAAGAAACGTGAAGCATTTAAGAAATAATGCAAGGGAAGTTGTTCATTTCTAATTTGTTTCAACTCATTTTGTAAAAATAAATCTTGAGTAAATCGTGAATAAATCGCATCGTGAGATCAGAATCGTGACTCGCATCGCATCGTGAGCTGAGTGAATCGTTACATCCCTAGTTGTAACTATGCCAAAAATTCAGTCTACATTGAAATGTAATGCTCTTGACGTCTGACAAGATATTTATTTATGATTTTCATCACCATGTTATTGGAAAAGTTCATTATTATGATAAATATTAAGAACTTATACTAATAATACAACAAAACAAAAACACATAGTTTTAAAATATAAAAAATCCCAAATGTTTTTAAGGAAATGTTTGAGTTATTTGTAAAGTTCATTACTACTATAATATTAACAACTTGAATAATAAAAAACATAACATAACTAAAGCAATTATATGAACTACTATTAAAATTATTTTAGAAATCCCAACATGTGTAACATCGATTAATAAAAAACAAAGGGATAATTTTATCACTTAAACATTGTTCAGATTAGAGATACACCAATATATCGGCCAATAATCAGTACTGGTCGAAAAAAGCGTTTTTCACACTATCGGCTAGTTTGATGTTCAATATTATCGCTTCTCGGCCTTTTGGCTAAGATCAAGTGTAGTATCTGTTCTTATCAGTTTAATATCTGATACGTCCCCTATATGTGGCCTAATGGTTAGAGAGTCGGACTCATGACCAGAAGGTTGCCGGTTCAATTCCCAGGGCCGGCGGGTAACAACTGAGGTGCCCTTGAGCAAGGCACCTTACTTGCTCCCCGGGCGCTGCAGTGATAGCTGCCCACTGCTCCGGGTGTACGTGTGTTCACTACTCTCTGGATGGGTTAAATGCAGAGGTCACATTTCGTTGCCTTGTACATGTGCAATGACAATAAATTAAATCTAAAATCTAAAAATCTAAAAAATCTTAAATTAATAGTCAGTATATGAATTAATAACAATCAGAAAGTTATGAAACTTTAATGTAGCCTTTAGATAATTTAGATCGAGTTATTATAACCACCAAACTATCGGTATCGGCAGATATCACTCTAAACGGCTATCTGTATCGGTGGAGAAATTTTGTATCTGTGCATCTCTGGTTCAGACACTGAACTGAGTCGATACCTTGTTATACCATTTTTGCAGAAATATACGGAGACAATTTTGTATTATTTCAATATCGACTTGGTAACGAAGAACTGATGCTTTTAACATCCCTACTTGCATAACAAACAATCTCGAAGCATTTCAAAACAAGCATAAAATCACCGCAGTGCAACAAAAGTTGCAGACGTTCTTCAGCTCTGACCCTAAACTAGAAATACACACCCGCAAAAGTCATGGACAAAGAGGAAATAATCGCACGATGGCTCATTTCCTTCTCAAAGCCCCTCAGATAAATAGTTTTGATGAGCCGGGCCAAATATATTACAAAGACAGTCTTTGTGAGTGGCAGTTTGATGAAACGGTACACTGTTGCTAAGCTCTGGACTCAAAAAACAAACAATATCATTGAAAAATGACCAAAAAATTAGCAGCGAAGAACAACACGACCCTTTCAAAAAAGCCAGGATGCGTTCTGGAGGTCTCATATTCTCTTTGAATGATGGGTGGAATCGATCAAATAATGTTCACATATTTGCGAGTGCCTTTTCATATTCCTGTTCAAATCTAGGACGCTGTGAACTCGAGAGCTTCTCAAATAGGTGTTTTGGAGGATTATCTCTGCCAAAGATCCCCCAAAAAATGATGTTTAGAAAACTCATGGATAAGTGTAGTTTAATGGACCACTTGAGATCTTCATTTCTAAATAATCTTTCATTCCTCTTTTTCCGAATCCAAAAGGATTTGTGTTAACGTTTGTGGTTCTATAGGGTGTATCATTCTCTCTGCTTTCCAAGGTTTAACATTTTTTTCCTCTTAATGTGCTCCCCAACCGGCCAAACAAAACAGGATGCCAGTGTTTGAAAATGGGAGTTAAAGGAGAAATCCTCTTGGCATAATCAAAGATCTGCCTCTCGGTGAAATGCGGCAGTGTGTGGCGTGTCCAGTAATCCTTATTTCACTAACATTTACACGATAAAGAAAACAAAACCGTTTGGACGGAAACAGAAATATAAAGCAATGGAAGAGAGGAGCTGAGCGTCTAGGAGAGGTCAAAGAGGACAGAATGAGGGAGAGATGAGAATCTGAAAAGAACAAGACGTTTACCTCGCTGTCCTGAGTAATCTGCACCTGTTCACCCTGTGGCACCTGAGCGATGTGGAGGTGTCCCTGTGGAATCTACAAAAACAACATAAAAAGAGTAAATGATAGTAAATGATGAGAAGTGTCGGTCTCAGCTTTCCTATTCCTTTAAGAGAACTATGGTTCAATTTTGCGACTTATGGCTGGAACACACTACAAGACTTTTCAAATCTGAACAGATTTTCTTTTTAACTAGACATTATACACTTGCAGACTTTTTGAAAGTTTCAGATAGAAACACACTAACTGATCAAATCTGCAGACTGGCACAGACTTTCTGCAACAAGTCCAGACTGAAAATCTGAGCAAAAGTCTTGTAGTGCATTTCAGCCATTAGTGAATCTGATTGTTTGTGTAACGTGAATTAAAATAAAGGCTTTTGTTTTAAATGGCAAATGAAGTGTCACCCTTAAAAAAGCTTTTTTTGTGCTTTTTCTAGCTCTTCGTGTTTGTTATGACAAGAATGGGAAAACTATGAATGCAATAAATTGACATCTCTTATCTTTGTACTTCTATCACACAACTATTTTTGTTTTTAAGAAGTTTGTTTAAAGAAGTTTGTTTAAAGAAGTCTGCGTTAAATTTGGACATAATAAATGAACAAAAATGATAACCAAGACGTCCAACAGAGTTTAAAATAAATCGGTTTGTTTGGAATTTACACTGCTGTATATCCGGCCTGCACCTCTATTTCAAATCTCATGCAAATCTCATGTTTAGCATAAATTTCTATCATTCATTATGAAAGCATCTTAAAAATTATACATTTATGCCCAACTATATTACAATATTGATATTAAATATAATATTTACACATAAAACACTTCAAAAATGAACATTTACTAAATCCTTATCTACAAGGAAGAAAATACAGTGACTATGTGAGCCTCCTGGTTGAATTGGTACACATTTATCATTTTGTAATTAGCTATAATTGCATTTCTATTCAGGATATGTATCTAATATGGTTCATTTTTACTACGACTTATTAAACTTGACCTCAAATTTTGTGAAGCCTTTTCTATCATAATGACGTACAAACTACTTAATGTCACTTATAAAATACATGCAAGTTAATGTCGCTATTATAGTAACTCAGGCGTACGAAAAATCATAAATTAAATATGATTTGTAACATTACTTCTATCACGTGAAGTCTGGAACCCCCCTTTGTATTTATAAACACAAACATGTACAATATACATTATTGTAAATATTTAGGAATTATGTGCGTGTATATATAAATATTTATAATTAATTTAAATTACATATTAACATTTCTCCATTTTTATATATATATTTTTTAATATATACATGTATGTGTGTGTGTTTATAAATACAAAACTAATATCAAGAGTGCACAGACTTTTATTCTGGATACCTAATTGTACTTTAATACAACTGCTAAATTTGAGGTAGACGTTTCTACACGTCGTGTGCATTGTACACGTCGTGTGCATTCAAATCTCCCTTACCTGTCTAAAATACTAGAAAAAGTAGTGTCCACTCAGTTGTGCTCTTTCTTACAAAATAATGACATACACGAAAAATTCCAGTCAGGCTTTAGACCGCATCATAGTACTGAAACTGCGCTCGTTAATATTACAAACGACCTGCTTATAGCATCAGATAAAGGTAACATCTCACTCCTAGTCCTGCTTGACCTTAGTGCTGCGTTCGATACTGTAGACCATAAAATACTTCTAGATCGCTTACACAATTATACCGGTATTCAGGGACAGGCACTACAATGGTTCAGATCTTACTTATCAGACAGACATCAATTTGTCCATTTAAATGGGGAATCATCAAATCTAACGCAAGTAAATTATGGATTACCTCAGGGATCGGTTTTAGGACCCTTGCTATTCTCCATATACATGCTGCCCCTTGGAAACATTATTAGAAAACATGGAATTAGCTTCCACTGTTATGCAGATGATACTCAGCTATATATCTCATCAAGACCAGATGATTCCTTCCAACTATCCAAATTGGCAGAGTGCATCGACGATATAAAGCATTGGATGACTTGTAATTTCCTTCTTTTAAATTCTAATAAAACAGAAATATTACTTATCGGACCAAAGACACGTGAGCAGAATATTTCGGATTATGACCTGCAAATTGAAGGCTGCACTGTTACTCCAACAAATACAGTTAAAGACCTTGGCGTTATATTAGACAGCAACCTGTCATTTAAAAATCACATCTCAAATGTCACAAAAACAGCCTTCTTCCACCTTAGAAATGTTGCCAAATTGCGAAATATTTTATGTGTGGCTGACGCAGAGAAGCTTATTCATGCATTTGTGACCTCAAGACTTGACTACTGTAATGCACTGCTTAGTGGTTGTCCTGCAGCATCAATAAACAAACTACAGTTAGTTCAGAATGCAGCTGCCAGAGTTCTAACCAGGTCCAGAAAATACGATCACATAACCCCAATGTTATCAACCCTTCACTGGTTACCCATTAAGTATCGTATTGACTTTAAAGTTCTTTTAATTACTTATAAAGCCTTAAACGGTTTAGCCCCTACCTACATAACAGAGCTTCTACCACACTACAACCCATCACGCTCTCTAAGATCTCAAAACTCCAGACTTTTGATAACACCTAGAATAACTAAATCCACCAAAGGGGGTAGAGCTTTCTCATACGTAGCACCTAAACTCTGGAATAGCCTCCCCGATACTATTCGAGGGTCAGACACACTCTCCCAATTTAAATCTAGATTAAAGACACATCTTTTCAGCCAAGCATTCACTAATACATAGCTAATGAACAGCAGCTACGCTAATTATTCTCATTCTGTTTCTGCCCTCGCCTCGGGATGCCCATCCCGAGGTAGGGAGAGATTCCGCCAGGCCCAGATGAACGTCATATGCCCATCCACAACTAGAGATTACGCCAGCTACATCGGAAAATCCCGTGCCATCCTCCTGCGAGAGCCTGCGGACTGACTGACCATCCAGCTCCATCCAAGGCAATTCCATCACCACCCAAGAAAAAGGCGACCATCTGGCCGGCCCAGCTCAGACAATTCCATCCCCAACCGAGAGCAAAGACGGACTACCTGTCACATAAATGCTAAATTTACAATACTTGGTATTTAATGCTAAACTTACATCACACGACAGCAGTTTGAAGTTATGGCTGCACTCAGTGACTTTGATTGGAGGTAGCTGGGTGGGTGTTGTAGGGAGTGGGGGGGCTTGTTGGTTGTGGTTCGGGGCGTTTCATTTGTTGGGACTGTGTGGGTCTGGTCTGGTTGGTCTTGTTTTGTGGTCGATGTCGGACAACAGAGGAATAAAGTTAATTATGCCATTACTACTTTTCCCTGGTTGTTCCTCTGTTGTCTGTTGTTGATCGCGGAATGGGACCGGGTTGGACCTGCACGGTTTCGGCGGGTGGGGCTTCCTGGGTCGCGGCTCGTGGGCTCTCCCTGTTCTTCGTGGACGTTGCTCGGTGGCTTTGGTCGGGGTCACTGAGTGCAGCTATGACACGTCAGAGGAGATCTGGCCCTCCCGGCTGAGCCTGGTTTCTCCCGAGTTTTTTTTTTCTCCATTATTCATCATTGGAGTTTGGGTTCCTCGCCACAGCAGAGCAGTGCAGTGTTGGCTTGCTCACCGGGAGACTGCATTTATTTATTCATTTATTTAATAGATATTATTTATTATAATGATCTTGCTTGGTCTATAAACACCATGCACTGTGCTGTGTTTTACCTTTCTGTGTTTTTCTTATTTGCTCCTGTAAAGCTGCTTTGGAACAATGCACATTGTGAAAAGCGCTATATAAATAAAATTGAATTGAATTGTAGGTGAATCCTGGCTGACTTTTCTTTGTTTATTCAAAGAAATCCAGTAGTTCAGTGCTGCAGAGTAAAAACAGCAACGCTTCCATCATATTTGTTGCGACACATTCCCAAACATGCAATATTTTTGCCTTTTATTACTCATTAGCATTTGCTGTTCCATATATCGCAATACCACCAGATGAAAAGTTGAATTAAGGAAAGTTTATAATGAAGTGATCGTTCAGGCCCTAAAAGCACTTATTGTTTGCTGCATTTGACAGGCGAAAATGATCAATTACGTGCAAGTTACGAAAACTGAGCTTGTGAGCGGCCAACGGGGCTCGACATAGCTGACCAATGAGTTGTTTCCTTAGAGTACGACTATTATGGTTCAGTTCACAGAGATGATAAGCAAACAACAAATGACAGATCCGTTTCTAAGCCCGGCCGGTGCCAAGAACTCCTCCGCAGCTTTGACTCTCTTGATAGTACATTGTGTATTCTGAGTTTGGATTGTGCTGTCACAATGTATGCAGCTGACGATTGAGATGGCGAACGTGTTGTGCGTGTAGGGGTGGAGATGACCTCAAACAGCTGTGAAAGTCAAAGATCACGTTTAGGTTCTCAAGAGAGTGCGCATGATTGAGCAAAGCGGAAGTTGTTTGCTAATAAATCTCCATTAAACCTTTCTTGAGCGCTTGCACACGAGCACACAAAGTTCAGAGTGACCCAGACCACCTAACAGAGTGAAAACTAGGGGACGGATTCATGAAACTTGTTAAGACAAAATATAAGACTGTTCTTAAGATAAATTGTAAGAAGTTTGAAAGAATGTTCCTAAGTGCAATTCTTAAACATTTCTTAAGACGTTCTTAAGAACATCTTCATTTTCTTCGTAAGAATAAATGACATGCTTTGTCAATGATTACACTCGTCTGCTCGTGTGGTAACTGTATATATATATATATACATCTATACCAGGGCTGGGCAAAAAGATCTAAAAATCGATGAATCGTTTTTCAAAATGCGGTCGTTTCAATATTGATTCTCAAAAGCTGTGAATCGATTTTTTTTCTTTCATATTTCCGCAAGTACTGAACATTCATTAACGTGAATGTTATTGCTACTACTATCCACTAGATGTCACTTTTATTTTTACAATGGGTGGATGTTACAATAGGGATCATATCGTTCATTCATTGCTTAATTAACATGGCGGATGTGGGTGTGTCGTGGAATTTAACATCACCTTCATAAAAAATGCAGCGGTTCGTATGATTGCAGCCCATCTTTACAGCAAATTTTGTGAATTTTTGTTTGTTATACTGTATCTTATATGTAAAATAACCTGTTCTGTTTCAATATACCCAAGTGTGTTTAAAGTTTAATATACAGGTTTGTGGCTCTTCATTTCATTTTTTAATTCACCATTGTAATGTGATATTTACTGATCTTTTTTAGAGATATCTATAGGATTTGTATTAAATCTATAATCATTGACTCGAATCGAGAGCTTGTGAATCGGAATCGAATCGGAACATCAGAATCGATACCCAGCCCTAATCTATATAATAAACTTTATTGAAAATTGAAATTATATTTTTTATAATACTTTTTGTGTGTTACTACACCAACACCATAATATTTGTGACGAAAGCTAAAGTAAGGGCGCTAGACCTTATCATTATTATATCAATATAAAAATTCCTCAGTGGCAAGTGAATGTCAAAATTACGATTCTGGCTTAATACAATATACGTCAAGTTTTTTTATGTGAAAAAAAACCCGAATAGATGTATTAAACGTCTTACATTTTGAGATTAAAGACAACTGTGAGTATCTCAACCTTAAAATGATATGTACGACAGCTTTTGTTTCGAAAACTTAGTGGCTGATCACACAAATGCGTTGGCGCAGCAGGTGGCAAAAGCCAACTGAAAACAATTCAAAAGAGGCGCGTCTAAAAGCAAAAAACGCAGTGGGTATGATCGACCCCTTAAGAAGTTTTTCAGGAATACATAACATTTGTAACTTTTTTCTTAAAATAGAATGCAAGAAAAAATATGACAGTTGAGAAGAATTTTCTTCTTAAGAATGTTTTGTGAATCCGGCCCCAGGAACCTTAAAGTTTATGCAACACTTTTATACGTTATACAAAATAACTACAAGTATGAATTAATAAGTTTGTTCAAATCCCTATAATTGGTAGTATCTAAACGTATGTGTGTGTGTGTGTGTGTGTGTGTGTGGGTTTTCCTCTTATAAGATGATACTCACGACTTGCACCTGCCCGTCTTCTCCTATGCGGTGGATCTGGACTTGTTGTGTGGCCCCAGTCAAAGCGTAATGCAAAGCCTGCTGGGTAGAGGTCTCGATGGCCGACGTCTCTCCGGCCGAGACTCCATCTGCTCAGAGACACAGATAAACAAGTTCACAACACAGACCGACTATGTGGGTCAAACCAGAAATGAGAGACCAGGTCAAACAACTGGTTTCAATAACAAAGATACTCGATTGGAACTGCCAAAAACGCACACACTTAAGCGAGACCGCACTCTGTTCTCGGTCATGACAAATCTTAAATTTCGGCGTTATCAGACGAACGCCCTCGCGTTCATGACTGTAGGTCGCAGGCCCTTCAGGATTTGTACGAATCTGTACAAACTCGAACCCAAACAAACGCAGAGCAGAAGTAGTTCACATACACACACCCTGAACTTTAGGAAAATCCCTTCCGACTGCTCCTGGACTTGATCCAGTGCATCTGCCAGATTAGAGCTTGTTTATACAGTGTAAACGGTCTCAAAATACACAACAAGGGCTCTTAACCTAGCAGCCCAAACACTCTCGTGCCCCAAAACTGTACGTAAACCCAACCCCCTTAGTCTAAACAATAAGCATCGCCGACACACAACAACAGCCCAAACAGACTTACAACACACGCTTACCGCATTTCTGATTGAACGTCGTCAAGTGGGCTCTGGCAAAACATTGCGGTGTTCATTTACAAAGTGGATGTGATTTTAAATCAAAGTGAAAAGCAAATTTGCAGGATAAAATTACTCTAAAGAGCAGTGTCACGTTTTCAATTCTTTCCTCCTTTCGGACGAAACGCGATCGTAAATGACGTGAATCTTGCCTAGACCGCGGCTGAAAACTACTGCAAATTAAATTTTAATGCATCTGAAAGGCTCCTCCCACCTGATATTCCTGGCTATTACTGAAGTTAAATACCAGTGTTTCATGAGTGCAATGTTCTAAAGACAATAACGTTAAATCTACACGCAAAGTACACATTCCATTAGCGCCTCTAGTGGCATCGAATGGAATTGTCAAAGAAGGTTTACAAATATTTCGCCAGGTGTGTTGTACTTCAGCCACCGAAACCATTAAAAATATCTGTCAATTGAAATATTTATATTGTTTGAAAAACGTAAAGAAAAATTACACCGTGTCTACACCGGATGCGGCGCAACACGACAAAAAACAACAGAACTCATTATCATTTAAAATGTTGTCGCGTTGCATCGGTTGCACCCGGTGTAGACACGTTGTTAGAAACGTTGGCTCAGCAATAAACTGAAATATGTTTACGTTGAGGAACTAAAATGAACTGAAAATAAATCAAACTAAACTGAAATAAAATACATTGAACTTATATAAAAAAGATAAATGTATAATGAAATAAAAAACATAAAATATTTGTTTAATTACTAAACTAAAATTACCATGAAAACTAAATATATAAAAATTTAAGTTAATTCAAAATATTAACAAATCTACGATAAACTGAAAAGAAAACTTTGTTTAGACATCATTAAGAATAAAACTGTAAAAAGCAACAAAAATGCTACGGCCACAAGAGTTTTATTTACTGCCTACGCATCAATAATGAGTATTCTCTGATGCACTTTGTTCCTCGCTCGGTTACAGGCCACATGTTCCTCTCGCCCTGGTCGTGGTTTTGAAAGAAGGCCAAGCACCAGGTGGCTTGTTCGTAAACGAGTAACAGTTTGAGCTACCGCGCTGGGAGGCCTGATCCAGCTGGACCGAGAAAACTACACGAGGTGAAGCAATCCTAAGTCTATGGACCATTGTAGTGGACTAATACAGTATATTTGGGTTAGTCCGAAGCGGGTCAGAGATCAGATCCTTGTATCTCTGCGAGGAAAGGACAGGAAATGAGGCATTGTCCTGCGATTAGAACCATCTGTTACGTTGGACGCATCATTCGTAACATCTTTTTCCCGCACACACACATAAGTGCGCAAATATATACAGAGGTGCATGTTTACATAATGTATACATTGCGCATTAAAACGCCCAATCAAAGTAACAAAGTACGTATACGCGGCTAATTCTGTGCCAAAACTACCACACACGCTCAATCTCAACATCTGTTTATATTTGTTTTTCAGAACACAAACCAGCTGGGTTCCATACATTCACGAAAGATATAAAATATACTAGAAATGTCGAAGTGCAGGTATTAACTACCCGTGTAATTTCAATATCCTGGTATCGACTACCAAAAACAATTGTTATCGTCTGTACCTGAACTATTCTGCGAGGAACGGGTCCGTCGGGAGAAACTCTTAACCGCCAGACTCTGTCCTCGTTGTTTTCGGCGCCATGCGGTGCGACACTTGGAGTCGATGCTCTGCTTGATGCGGTACCAGTCGGACTCTGTGATGCTGAACTTGTGAAACAGGTGACCTGGTTGCACAACAACACAAAACGCACAGTGAAATGATAATACAGCTTTGGAAAAAGGGCGGAAATGCTGATGTAATGACATTTAATGCAGCAAACAGTTACCATCCTTTAAACAGCTCCAAGACGCATTCCACTATCTATCGATCATTATACATGTGTTGTGTTTGCATTAGCCAGAATCAAAAGCCAGGCTTGTTTGTGCAACACCGATCGTAACACTCCTCAACAGCGGTCATGCACACCAACTCGTTCTTTGAGGACTTATGGAATGCTGCATGAATTGACCTACAAATAGATCTGACACAAGATTTGCTGATTCAGAGGATAGATAGACAGACAGACAGACTCACATCGAATGCCGTAGATCATGAGAGGGTCCAGCTGTTTTTTGCCATGCTTGCCCTGTCCAGAGAGGTTGGAGACAGCTTGCACCTCGCGGTGGAACAGGTAGTCCAGCAGCGTCAGCGCCATCTTCTCCGCCGTGCGGCAGTTGGTGCTGATGTGCAACATGTCGGATGAGGACACCGGGGAGCGCACGCGCATCTCAGGGTTGTTCTCATCACCTAACCACGTTCCGGTTGGAAAGTCCTCTATAGGGATAGAAGAGAAAAGAATGGAAGAGATATAAGCATGTGTACTCTGCAGCACACCCATGTTAAATAGTTGCTTTTGCAATATGTATAAACTGATTATACAATTCTCAGTGCAGGGGAAAAAAAGGCATGTATCCCACAGCAAGTGTTGACTGTAGATGACAATGGAAAAAATAATGAATTAAATGCAATATTTTAAAAAGTCACAGGTCACATCGGTCAACAACTTAACAGAATTTTGGGTGAACGCAGATCTCTTAAATCTGTGGTGGTTGAGGCTTTACATTCCCATGCATTTAAACCCAGTCCAGCCACAGTCACATGAAATGCAAGAGTGCCCCCTAGTGGCCATCTCTGGTCGCTCCACCAACAGAGCGACCAGAGTACACAGAGCACAGAGCACTACTAATGATCTGCAAAAAAAATCTGATGGCATATTTTGTCTCCTGAAAGGTGAATTTCTTATTAGGGTTTATCATTAACGCACATTACTGCATCTCACCAAGGAAGATACAGAGGTGGAGCTAACAAAGGTGGGATCAAAACAAATCACTCCTTGATTGACAGATCCAAAAAACATGAAAAAACAGCACATTTGCAAATCGCAAAAAGCACACGCGATCAACAAGATCAACAGAGTCTCATTACATAAAAACCACGGAATGATGACAAGATTAAAGCGAGGGGAAAATGAGTAAAACGCAGAAAAACAAAAGCAAAGCCTTTTAAAAACCAAATGTAGCCATTTGATGACTGAATGTCATCACAAACAGCTGCGAATGAGGGAATATTTGTAGAGGAACGCCTTTGAAGTAACCGAGCTGACCCAGACGCCACTCCAAAACAACCCAGTCAACAAATAAGAAAAGCAAAAGCAGAAGTTAAACAATCAAAACAAAGCCTTTAATCTCAGGACTCGTCCAGACTGAAGATACAGCTCTGAATCAGATGGCCAGACGCTTTACGCAAGACCAAATGACCTGATGTCATGGGAACGTGACTTTGATGTGTCCGGTAGTGCCATAGAACTTAAAATAATGAAGTGTCAGAAATATTCGTAATATTAATCGAATTGAGCTTTAGTTCAGTATACTTTAGCTTAGATTTCAATGCAGATGAAACTGTCTAGTCTCATGTTATCGCATGGTTTTAAATCTGTGACTATTTACCCAATGCAGAGAGCATTTTATTGTTTGTTGCGTTGTCCCATTTACTTCCATTTTAAATTCCCTTCAGTATTGTTCCTTTAAGATTTTTCTTATAAAAGCGTTAAAACACACGGCTCTTTTGAATCATACCTTCTGAGTTCAGCGTGATGAGTGTCACATTGTTGGTGCTTTGAGATGACTGCTGACCGCTGTTAGACACGGAGTCACTCGTTTCAGAGCCGCTTTCCTGATCATCATGAATCTCTTCGTGGACCGGAACCTTCAGCACGATGGTCTTCTGTCTTCCTCGCCCAACAGTACTGCAGCGAAACATTAAAGTGGCGTTACATTTAAGATCAAAATATTCTCCTGAATAATAAAATACCTTCACGGCTAATTAAGGTCTGACTGACGTGTTTTGTCTCTTAAAGGTATAGTTCACCCAAAAATGAAAATTCTGTCATTATTACATTATTTCTTCCGCAGAACACCAAAAAATATATTTTAAACAAAGCTGGTAACCGAACAGTGCCGGCACCCATTCACTTCTATTGTATGGACACGAAACAAATGCAAGTGAGTGAGTGCCGGTTATCAACATTCTACAAAATATCTTCTTTTGTATTCTGCATAAGAACGAAAGTCATACAGGTAAAGGGTTAGTAAATGACAACAAAATTTTCATTTTTGGGTAAACTAGCACTTTAAAATGACTTCATGACGTCATGATTCCCTCTTGTTTTTTGATCACTCACTTGCTTAGTAAGTTCTCCAAGGAGTCTGCAGGGCGTGACACAATTTCCTCCTTCATTGACTTCGACCTATCTCCGCTCACTATGACGTTTGTCTGGGGAACAACGCTGAGAGCAAAAACAATCCATTAACGTGTAAAATAATACAGTTTATTATTAATACTAGCAGTTTACACCTTTAATAGTATTCAGGTCCATCAGCATAAGTTAATACTTATTAAAACTAAATTAATAGTGTTAAAACTGCGATCTGTAACGTTTTTGGGGGGGGTTAAATTTGAACAGTTGAATCAGTTATCGAGCAAGTCAATAAAAATATCCGCGCTTAATTCATAACGGTAAGCTTATATTAATGCTGCTTGACCAATGACATTCTATTAACGCAGGCTTTTTTAAAGGAGCTGTATGTAACATTGACACCTAGCGGTTAAACTTGGTATCGCAGTCCAAATTCAACATATTGGCGAGGGTTTTTCCTTCTCAGACTGGACGCTCACAGGAGTTGCCAGAACACTTACAGAAGTTTAATGGAAAGCATAAACTCTTACACAAAGTTTATCTGATAATTTACACATTTGCAGTGGTTTTGTTGTTCTCAAATATAACTCAATCAGCAGCTCGTTTCAGAGGTTGCATCCTCCGGAGGTCGCATTTACGGGCCATATTGCGGTCTCGTTTAAATAACCATATCAAAATTGTTTATTACTCCTCTTAAGTTGTAAAATAATATAGTTATTCTTTCTAAGTTTGCAACGTAATAGTACCGGAATCTGCTCTGACCCAGATCGTTTGTTTGCTGCAATATGCTGTGATTGTCACCAACTGGCAATCGAGCTGTCGAAATACACTAGTGGGTAAATCGTCAGTGGGCGGGGTCACATGGACCAAAACATAAACAGACATTACGGAACGCACATTTCAGAGTGGAATAACTGGCTATAGAATTGTTTTTTGTATAAACCAATATATGAACTTAGCATGTTTCCTAAATGTCTACGAACTTATTAAGGTATTGTTTTGATTTAATACAGTAAAATTATTACATACAGCTCCTTTAAGGTTTATCTGATAAAAAAAAATGAGCATCATCTTTGGTTCACTCACCAGCGCACTTTGTCACAAGTTTGAGTGGCTCCAAATGGAGAGCCGGCGACCATGGGCACCTGTATTGCCCCCTGGTTCCTTCCCAATGTGTCCAGTTTCTCCCCCAAACCTCGACAAGTTGCTTCTAGAAGCTGCAGCTTGGTCTCCATGCTGTCAAGCCGCTGGCAGATAGCCTGGCTGACCGACAACAGCATCGCCTGTGGAGGGTTAAAACAAGTAAAGACTCGGAAAACAATCATAAATGCAAACTGTATAAAAACTATTCATATTCTGAACAACATGAAGTGAAATAAAAAAGGCTACTTTGAGAGATGCCTCTTGACCACTGTCCATTCTTGGACGTTTCCTTCCTGGATGATCAGCTTCATCGTTGTCCAGGTCGTCTGTTAAAAACAGTGAAGATATTGTGGTTAGGGAATTCTTAACCATATTAGCCCCTGTATTTTGGCACCTGAGCAGAACTCACCTCCATGACCCTCGTGATTCAAATCATCCACTGCGATCTGGACTATCTCCACCAAATCTTGGTCAGACATCATTCAAATCTGTCATTTAAAGAAAGATTTTATTTAACCGTAGGGGAAATCCTATTGTTTTATGCTGCACAAATTGTTTCCAAAGAAGAACATTGGTATATGAAAACGAGTAAACATGAAATGTAGTGCCTGCACAATCGCATATCTTTGGAACGCTCATTGATTGGTGAAATAGCGAGTTATTACAGAAATTGGATATTTAAAATGAAAGGAACTCCAGAAATAACAAATTTTTGTGCAAAACAAAGCAATATGAAATGACAAAAAATAAAAAATAAGTATTTAAGATCCTGCATTAATTCTGGATTACTAATATAACACATGTGCAACACTGATTTAATAATGCTAATGAAATCTTACTTCCATTCATGCATATTAACACATTACAGAAATAGTTCACGCAAAAATGACAATTATGTCATCATTTACTCACCTTCAAATTGTTCCAAAACCTCCATACATTTTTTTGTTATGTATAACACAAAAAAAGATATTTTAAATAAGGCAGGAAACTAAACAGTTCCGGAGCACCATTGACTACCATAGTAGATTTTTCTCATACTATAGTAAATAGTGCCCCAGAACTGTTTGGCTACAAACATTCTTCCAAATATCTTTCTTTGCGTTTAGCAGAACAACGAAATGTATATACTTGAAACAACTTGAGGGTGAGCAAATGATGCCAATTTTATTTTTTGGGTAAGCCATTAATGTCAACCACGGTGTGGCTGGCTTTGATATTAATTTTTTAAATGATCTACATATTTTGTTCTCTTGATTCATGGATATTTTTTAATTGATAAAATTATGAAAAATATTTCTAGCTATGCACTAAGAGTTGGGCAAAACAACATTTTTTTTCCATTTCATTTTATTCATCTCCACAACTTTGCAGGTCTGAAATGTAAAGATTTTCCGCACAAGGAAACCTATGCTTAAAGACGACTAAAATTACTATTATAACACTCACTGCAGACTAAATGTACCCTTACAAAAACGTTATCACCTTACAAAGAGTAACGTTAACACCTCTAACTTATATTATAAACATGGTACTAAACATTTACTATATTCATACACAATGTATTTACATAATACTTTAAATCGTGAAACGATTTCCATTGTGTAAGGTTATTTAAAAAGCAAGCAATTTTCATGACACTTTTTGTAGGTGGACTGAAAGGAGCATTCATGATTTGAACAGTAACAGTTAACGTAAATGTAAAATTGCTGGCGGGATTACGCTTGGTTACTCAAGACTCATCTAGCTTCAATATAGCTGACCAAAATGGAAAAAGCAACTTTAGAAATCAACTTAGACTTTTTAAACGCTATTGATAAATTCTCATAAACCCCCGATTAAAATAAAAAATATTTCTTCAGCACAATTAGCACACTGCAGCTAACATGCTCCATGTAGCCCGTTAGCTCGCGCCTGCTAACAGCAGAAAGGCATTAAGCTGCAGCAGTGAAACGCTTCTAGGCCTCATTTCTGCCCTTGCTAGTGCGCAAGAAACTACTGGCACAAAATATGCAGCATAATTTCTATTTCTTGAATGCACAGCGCCGTATTTTGAAGAACACAGAGAACAGGATGCGTTGCGTGTCAGGATGGTTTATATTACCGTGTGAATGACGAATTCTCGTGTTGTTTGTGAGGATTCCGATAATGGCGTCCTTCCTCGCGAGAGAAAAGCTTGAGCATTGAACCGCGCTCGCTGGTCGGACTGCGCATGCGCACAAGCCGACGACTATTCATCAAGCTCAAGCTGCTGCTCGAGTTACACTGGCATTAAGGATTGTTGTGTTATTTTATTTACTGCATAAATCTTTAGGTTTTCTGCATTTGTACAAAATATTGGATCTAAATATTGTGAATATTGGAAGGCACTAGCTAAACAGTAGCCAAATATTATTATTTTAAATTATTAGAAAAGTGTAAAAGTTGAGGATAATTGACTTGTTATATATTTAAAGAATAGTGAACTCAAAATTAATTTATATTTTTATTTATGAATTACATTATATTTTAGCATCTACAAAGCAGTCACCCTTAGAATCGGCCTATCCAAAAATATACTTTTGGATTTTATTTATTGTCATTGCACATGTACAAGGCAACGAAATGTGACCTCTGCATTTAACCCATCCAGAGAGTAGTGAACACACGTACCCCCGGAGCAGTGGGCAGCTATCACTACAGCGCCCGGGGAGCAAGTAGGGGTAAGGTGCCTTGCTCAAGGGCACCTCAGTTGTTACCTGCCGGCCCTGGGAATCGAACCGGCAACCTTCTGGTCATGAGTCCGACTCTCTAACCATTACCATTATATTCAGGGCTCTTTTTTCAGCTGCCTTTTCTTTTTTGGTCTAAATCACCATTTAAAAAAATAAAAAGTAAAATTTTAGCTTTGTAATGAAAAAAAAGAATTTTGGCACAATTATATTTTTGTCTAAAAACTCATTTTGAACATTTAAGCATATACAGTACATTATGGCCCGGTTTCACAGACAAGGCTTAAGCCTAGTCCTAAACTAAAATGAATGTGTGTCTTAACTGAATATAACTTGCCCAAAAACATCTTAAAATATATCTGTGCCATTGTTTTGTCTCAAGATGCACACCAGTAATGTATTCTTCGAAGGCATTTTTATAAAAGCGACATAAATATCTGAATTCATCGAAGGCATAGCTAAACCGTGTCTGTTTAACCGGGCCTATAAACAAAACTTCAGAAGTGACCCTAAGCTCATTCCCTTTTAAGATTTATACAATTAATTTATGGATGGTTAAACCTTACGTCAAATAATTTAGATACAAAACAAATACACTTAAGAGAACAATATATAATAAATTGTGTTTATTTTGCTTGTTTTTTATTGTCATTTGAAAAGTTTCTGGTCTGGGTCAGGCTGTACAAAGAGAAACTCCTCCACTGCAACTGCTAATCCAGATTTCCAGCAACTGTTTTTGCAGGTGTACACCAGAACTGTTCCAAACTCCAGTGCACTCTCTAGAAAGGCAAAAACAAATGTTGATCTTATTTGTATAAATGAGCACAAATGTAAATCATCATCATCATCTCTACGTACTAACCTGAACTTTTGTCTCTGCTACAGAGCAAGCTGACCAGTGCGGGCATAAGCTGAAACTCAAAAATTCTCGGCCCGCCGCAGTGACCACAGCATGGCACCATTTCTTTAATATTGGAAGGTGGATCTGTGATAAATAGAGGTGTTCCGCTCCAACTGTATCTACAGTATAAGTTAACAGAAATTAATTTGATTAAATAAATAAATGTATTTTTAGCATTTCAGGCAGGAAAGAAATTTCTTTTTTGGTAGGCAGAATTTATAGTTGAGTAGCCTAAGACGTTCAGCATCTCTTTTCTTACAGAACAAAACACTAGGGTCAGTTACCGTAACACTTGTTCAGGACAAAGACAGATTTTCTTCATGAAATTTGTGAACACTTCATCTCCATGCTTGGCTTTGGCCATCTCATATTCCTCTGGTGCTTCCCCGCTTTCACAACTGGAAAATAAAATGATAAAGGCATATGATTTCATTTTAAAGCTTAAAGAAGTTTTGGTCTCTAATCGAGCAGTGGTTCTTTACAGGGGGGCAGTGTCCCTCAAGGGGACCCCAGCTGACAAGGGGGCCTTACGATGACCAATAATTAAAAATAAAGACTAAATGAGCACTGAAATTCGTTTAAAAAAATGAAATATCAAGACATGCCTTATTATTTGGCCATTTTTACTATAAATAACAGTTTTTTTTCAGTTAATGTGAAGCTCTAAAATATTTCATTTGGTAGAAATTTTGAGTTTTTGTGAGGTTGAGAACCCCTGCTATAGCACAGTGACCATCCAGTGGTTTTCTCCTATTTCTTTCCCTTTAAAAAATCCTCAATACATCATCATGTTATGAAGTCATGATTCAAACCTACAAGCTATGAGATAAATCCCAACATTTCAAACTTTGATTCAATGCAAAAAAACAACAACAACATGAAAACAAAACAAATCCTATAATATACAGTAGATCTAAAAACTATTACCTTATAGTTACTGACAACAATACAGAAACAGTGTATTGTAAATGTATTGATTAAATCATATGCAAAACTCGGTGGTTCATTATTACCAACTGGGAATGTTTTTAAAAATAATATAAAATAATTATTTGTTTATGAAATTAATGGGATTTTTACAGCCATAACCTTTCTGTTGTGCTCCATTGCGCCATTTCGATTCTCACCTCCCAGTCTCCCCAACGATCACTCCCTCCCTTTCCTCATACTGTCTAAGCAGTTCATTTTCATGATCCGTATCACGAAATCCATCTAAATCTGTTTCCTCCATAACGCTTATGTAGAATGACTTGAACGTGGGCACATCTGTAGGCTGTAGGGCATTTTGATGATCCACTCCTCCATCAATGCACAGGCCCTGAAGCTTGCTGCTCACATCCATTCCCGCACTGATGCTGTCAGTCACGGTTTGAACTGGATCTGAACAGGTATGTGTGTTCTGTTCATCTTCCACCCCCCAATCATCAGCTTCATCACACCAGTCTGTTCGGGACATTGATGATTCTTTACATGGTGCGCTTTTGTTGTCCTGTCTCCCTGATAAGGCTTTGATGTCATCATCCAGGCACTGAGAGCGCAGGACAATCCAGCTGGGTATGTAGAAGCCACATGGTCAGTGCATTACAAAATAAGAAGGGTAGTATAAAAGTATGCAATGTAGCATGCGATACGATTATTCTGCCAAACAAACACAAGATTTGACCTTTCTGATTTGCCATAGCACTGTGGATTGGTGCAGGCAAATACATTGATTGTTCTGTGGTAAGGAGATGCGGCGATGGGACAGTAGACTTGCACGACATGAGACAGGCCTTTCTGGCACAGAGTGCATGTGGGATATTGGAGAGTGATTACCGGCAGTAAATCCTGGAATTATTAAAAATGCAATGAAATATATATGTTAGGGTGGTTTTGCATTGCAATTTTTGTTTATCTTATTGTAAATAATACCGAATTAGCACATGCACTGTATAATAAAAAAATCAGTAACAAAATGTTTTCAAGCAACATAAATGTCATAAATCAACTTATTGACACAAATGTTATAAAAAAAGAATTAAAAAATATAAATACAACATGTTTTATCAATTAAGCTTAAACAAATTAAACTTTATCAATTAAAAATAATGTCACTATAAAAACAACATATTGCCAGATTTGGCATTAATAAAATGTACTTATACTTTATAATTTAAAATATACTTATACACTGTATACTTTATAAATATTTACCACTATGCTCGTTAGCAGTTTCACACTATTGCACTGATGTAAATAACAAATAGGTGTTGGGACAATTCTAAATTCAAAAGAATCGAATCAGCCAGGAGTCGAATCTAGAATCTTCTGATCCGTAGTCAGACGCGTTATCCATAATTTAAAATATACTTATACAGTGTATACGTTATTTACCACTATGCTCGTTAGCAGTTTCACACTATTGCACTGGTGTAAATAACAAATAGGTGTTGGGACAATTCTAAATTCAAAAGAATCGAGCCAGCCAGGAGTCGAACCTAGAATCTTCTGATCCGTAGTCAGACGCGTTATCCATTGCGCCACTGGCCCTATGCATTTCACAATTGTTTGTAAAGGAACTTGTTCAATCCTAAAGTGTCTTACTCTTCTTTAATTCGAATAGAATTTGAAATGTACTTTATTGTAGAATTTACTTTATTATTAAACGGAAAAACGTTGTGACCCACGTACGTCGGCTCACATTAAGTTAATTTAAAGTTAGCATGGCTTGCAGCTTAGCTTACTTAGCCATTCTGGCCAACCAAAGTCTTCTTTGAAACGCTTGTTAAACCTATTCTTTAATGTTCATTTCAGAAAGCAAATCACCTGACAGCATTTCGCTCATATGTGAAATCAGTCTAAACAATAACGCGACAGAAGATCAGTAAACAGCGAGCCGTCATGCGGATTCTGTAACTTAGCTTTGATTAGCATGATACATGCCTTCTGTATACGTATAACTTATATAACAATTAACTGAATATAAATAACACTTCTTTACCGGAATATCTCCAATTTTGTTCGTACAATACGACGTGTTCTTGTCAATGGCTCCATCACATATTCCTATGAGAACTGTCTCATGTGCTGCTGTTGCCATTATCATTTAACGTTAGCAAAGAACTGCAGGCAGCTGTCCATGTGCTTCTCTAAACACGTGGAGACTAAACTTGACTAATTAGTTTAACCTTAATGATCATCTACATTTGCATTCCTTATCTAATTCACACTTGTCCATAATAGACAAACAAAATGTCTATCCAACATGTCAGATTATAAAGAATTAGATGAAGCAATTTGTGAGAATAATATGAAATGATTACAAACAGCATATGATTCATATGTTGACACTCATCACTCATCGTATCACCAGTTTTGAATGTTATTGTAAATATAAAATACAACGAATACATGGCCAGCCTTTTTCGGAACAGTTTAAACTCGGATTTCAGTATGTCAAGGTGCTCGCAACGTCGGGCCAGTGGCGCAATGGATAACGCGTCTGACTACGGATCAGAAGATTCCAGGTTCGACTCCTGGCTGGCTCGATTCTTTGGAAATTTGATTCTAACTACAGTCAGTCATGGATACAGGACGCACATATTTGTTTTTTGTTTTCATTTCAATTAATTTTCAAGTAGTACACTTATAATTAACCACAATAAATAATAATAATAAAATAAAAATAAATTAATTAATTAAAAATAAATAAATAAAAACATATAATTTAGAAATAATATGGTGTCGTCAGCCAGCTGGCTGATTATAATTTGTCTGTCGTCAATTGTAATACCTTGCAAATTACTACTGGAAACATGAAGAGCTAAAAGTTGAGAGGCTAGTAAGAATAAATATGGAGATATAGGACAGCCTTGTCTTACTCCGCGTGATAAATAGAATCTACGCACATATTTGGGTATAAATTCAAAGAACCAATTCCCCGAAACTTTTTTTATTAAAACAAAAATAGGCGTAGAATTCCATTTCTAAATATACAAATTACCAGCAACATCCTTGGTTGAGTTTAGCAAAAATAAGTACAGATTAATAAACTAAAGAAAAAACAAATAAATACATAAATACAAGAAACGGATGAAAAGTATTTGGATCAATCAATCAATCAATCAGTCAAGGATAATAAGCACAGGGCAAGTGTTAAACTGAACTGTCATCTCTATAACCTCTATAAAGACATCACTACCTGGATATGGAGGACTAAACCTGCAAAAATTATAAATAAATGAATGTATAAATAAATAAATATATAAATGTAATAATATGAAAATAAATACAGGAATGAATGGTTTGATAAAACAAAATAATTCGTTTTAGCTATTATTGATCTTAGCTTTAACTTTTCTTTTCATTTTTTAAATTGATTTATTATTTTTTGTGTCCATTTTTAATTATTTTTAATTATTATTATTTTTTATTTTTAGATTATTTTATTTATCCTTTCCTTTTATTTTTACATTTATTTATTTATACGTTTATTTATTTTTATATTTATTTATTATCGCATGTATTTATTTCCACTTTTATTTATTTATTCTTGTATTTATTCTTACTTTTCTGTGTCTTGTATGATAATTAGATGGGTTGGTCTTGCCTACTATTGGTTCAGCGTAGATTGAAGCGTTTGATCGATTACTCTTGACTTGTTTTGGACTAACGTCACGTCACTCACTGATCGTTTGCTTCGTGTATAACGTTAAGTAACTATGGCGGGCGCACAATTAGCTAGAGAGTTACAGCATTTAGCCAATGAAGTCGATAACCATGCATCAAATGACTATGTGTCATTCAGATTAGATGCATTTATTGAGGATTTATTACAGATTGACGGAGAGATAAATGACAAAGTTCTTCAAAATCTGTGCGAGTCAGGGGGTGCTAAGGTGGTGACCAAGTTCCGGTTACAGGTCCTCTGCCAAAGAGGTGCATGAACGACCTCAGCAGATTCGTCGATTCTGAAAGCACAAGACGACTTGATATTAAGATGTCTAATAAACACAGACTTTCTTGTTACATGATTTTGACATTCTTGTTAAGATTGCAAATTATTGGTATGATCGCCCGTAACGGCTGAAGCGAGGTGAAAAAATAAATAAAGCGATTTGACACGGGATTCGTACCCATGCAATAAAGCGAGGCAGCGTGTCACTACGGTAACAATCACACTAAACTATTTCGCAATGCTAGCTGCTGCGGATCTTTGCAATAATATCAAGATGTCACACAACAATATGCAGCTGGATGAATCAAGGGAATATGCCCGTCTTAACTTGTGACCTCTGTGTTATTTATCTCTTATGAAATGTAGTTTACGAGTACCGTTTAGTAACCACGTCTTTTTAGAAGGAATGGTTTCCATTTGATGGCCCCTGTAGTGAAAGAACGATGCTCATTACTACCGTGTTAACTTGTGACTTAAGTTCACTATGTCTCAATTCATTTACATTATGTTACATCATGTTACATTAAATCTTTACGCTTTTTCTAACCGAAAGGCTGCTTATAACTATCACTTTGACAAAGCGTTAGCTTGCGACTTCGGTTTACAAGCTCATCTGTGTAGTTAAACCTTATTACATTTTGTGCTTTATGATTTTCACCAGTTGAACTGTAACGCCACCATAGCATAGCACCCTCTGACTCGCACAGACTTTGAATGTGCTGCAAAGAGGCTAACAACCGAGGGAGAACTTTGTCATTTATCTCGCCGTCAATCTGTAATAAATCATCAATAAGTGCATCTAATCTGAATGACACACAGTCATTTGATGCATGGTTATCGACTTCATTGGCTAAATGCTGTAACTCTCTAGCTAATTGTGCGCACGCCATAAACGTTATACACGAAGCAAACGATCAGTGAGTGACGTGACGTTAGTCCAAAACAAGTCAAGAGTAATCGATCAAACGCTTCAATCTACGCTGAACCAATAGTAGGCAAGACCAACCCATCTAATTATCATACAAGACACAGAAAAGTAAGAATAAATACAAGAATAAATAAATAAAAGTGGAAATAAATACATGCGATAATAAATAAATATAAAAATAAATAAACGTATAAATAAATAAATGTAAAAATAAAAGGAAAGGATAAATAAAATAATCTAAAAAATAAAAAATAATAATAATTAAAAATAATTAAAAATTGACACAAAAAATAATAAATCAATTTAAAAAATGAAAAGAAAAGTTAAAGCTAAGATCAATAATAGCTAAAACGAATTATTTTGTTTTATCAAACCATTCATTCCTGTATTTATTTTCATATTATTACATTTATTCGTTTATATATTTATTTATTTATACATTCATTTATTTATAATTTTTGCAGGTTTAGTCCTCCATACCTGGATAGTGTGATCTCAAAATTGTATACCAAAATTTCTTGAAATTTCACAAGATGTTACACTTCTGATTTGCAATTAACGTTACACTGTGAACTGATGCACGTCAACGTTAATCAGACTTAAACGAAGCCACGAGGGGGCAGTAGAAGTCTTGAGCAAACTGAGCTAATGATTTACTGTGAAAATGTTCCTACTTATGTTTTAATACTACCAATACTACTGATGCTAATAGTAACAATTTGTGACGAAAGTGTAAGAACAATCAAACTCAAAAATATGCGCGTCCCTTATCTATGCAGTGGTGTAGTTAGGACAAACAACCGTAAAGCTAATCAGAATTTCAAAAAATCGAGCCAGCCAGGAGTCGAAACTAGAATCTTCTGATCCGATAAACGTTGAAAGATAAAAAAAATAGGTGTGTTGGATTTAATGTCCCGCTGCGCAGCAGAACGATCAATGTATAACACCAAAGTACCGCGAGAGCGACTCAATAAGCAAGTTGCTCCATAATGAGATCGAATCACTCTCGCGGTACTTTGATGTTATATTTCGTTCGTTCTGCGCAGCAAACACACATTTTCTTATACAGCTAATCTACAACATTTACTGAATCACATAAACGATTCACAGCAAATAAACCAACATTGCTAGACATCGTTTCTCAAATACCTGATCAATTAGTATGTTATTGAGAAGCTTTTAATTCGCTTTTAAAATGTTAACAATGGTACAAACGTTAGAGAGCCATAGCAAACTCGCTTTAGAACAAACTCGCTTGTTTTGTCAATAGGCTGTAGGCTTGAAGGTTACATCTGTTGCAAATGTGTATTGCAAATAGATCCATGTAAAATAAACAGAGGTGTAAAGAGTACCTGAAAACCATACTTAAGTAAAAGTACAGATACCTTGCAGTGAAAATTACTCCATTACAAGTTACAAGTCACCAATTTCAAAACGACTTGAGTAAAAGTCTTCGAGTATCTGATTTGAACAGTACTTGAGTATTTTACTCATACTGAATGTAGGCTCAAAGCAGCACTAGTCCTCAACACTTAAGAGACACGTCAGTGAAAAACTAGAAACAGTCGATTCATGAGGAGCGCAATCGCATTTATTTTCTTAAATCATAATAAGACTGAACACCTCAAAATTGCAACAAATCATGGCCGACATCATAACCTACTGTACGTCTATTACAAACACCCAAGTCTCATTTAAGCTCAAGTGCTCATAAGTAAACCAAACTCCTTCAAAAAGGTCTCTTCAATATAACGGATAAATAAAGTAATGTCAAGTAAAATCAAAAAGTCAAAGCCTTTTTGCACTGGACATGCTGGTTTGGGCCTCATGGCCAGCTGCAGTCATGTCCTCATTTCACATACACTGTTAGCCCTTACCTGCCATTTCTACAGTAATATACTGTATTGGCAACACTGTTGCCTGCTAGTTACTGTAGGTGTTTTACAGTAAACTACTGCAATGGCTGTTTGAAGATACATTATAAAGAATCTATTAACGCACTTAAGTCACACAGTCTTAGATGAACAAGTGTAAATAACAGATGAACACAATAAATCTGTCAAGATTTCACCAGAGGAGAATTAAACACAAACATCAATAACATCTTCACATATTACAGACACCACTTTCACTTTATTTCTGTCATCTGTGTAAGATCTTATTGAGATTTAACTCGAGTTCATAGTGGTTCAATTATGTTTTAAGTCACCATTATGGCGATCAGTGTTTGCTTTGGTTGGACTCTTTGACTTTCTTGTAGCTTTAAAATGTACACTTATACAATAACACTGAAAGGGACTTTACAGGAACCGCAACTTTATGTTTGCTTAGTAACTGAAGATACATCTGAAAGAATTCAATCATTAAATAATAATAATATAGCATTTAAGATTTATTAAGATATGTTTGGTAAAGTGATTACATGTTATAATGGAAAGATCTCTGTCAGAAAATCTTTCTTTGCAATTGAGACACAGTTAGACACTTGACATACAAACCTCATCAATGGTGACAAACAATCATGAATGAGTTTTGTACTATGTACCCAGCATGCATTGCAGCATGAAGCTGTTCAGTTGATTGTCACCATTGTTGAGATTCATATGTGGATTGTTCATTTCTCTGTGTCCGACTCATTCTATAGGTTAATATTTTGTCTATATAGTGTGAGAGCACTTTTGAAAATTGAAATACTATACATTCTTTTTACTGGTTTACATCACTTCATGGCAATAGTCCCACCACATGGTCAAATTTTGAGCAAACATGTTTAGAGCACATTTAGGAAGAGTTAGTTTTAAAAATAAGAGCTTTTGTAGATGTGTGACCTACAGTAACTAGCTGGCAACAGTGTTGCCAATATATTACTGTAGAAATAGCGGGTAAGGGCTAACCGTGTGTAAACCGCCAGCGATTGACATCTACCTGATACTGCACTCATATTCATATAAAGAAGCCATGTTGACAAGTTTTTGTAAGTTAGAGCAAAATCCACAAGATTGTAGTACCTTCATTACCCTGTAAATGGCAATATTAATTATAAGATAGGTGCCATGCAAAATGTAATGTGTAACTGCATTAGTCATTACAAATGTAGTGGAGTAAAGAGTACATATACTTGTTCAAAAATGTAGTTAAGTAGAGAGTAAAAGTTGCTAATATCTTTAATACTCAGTACAACTACAAAGTAGCCAAAAAGATACTTAAGTAAAGTAACTAAGTACATTTACTCCAATACTTTACACCACTGAAAATAAATAACAAACTCATTACCACCTCATCATTGTGAATAGGCACTAGGGTAAAGGTGCACGGCGTTTGATGAATTATAGCCATCGCAGATTAGGGTGTGTTGCCAGATTATACGAATTCATGCAATTTATGTTAATATCAATAGTGACCCAATGTGATTATTGTGTGCAGGGAGGGGAGAGGGAGATGTTGCCAGTATCTACATTGTGATTTTGCAAAATCGTCATATGATGAGACGTAGTTTGAGAAAGTTTTTATTTGTTAAAATAAAAGTTTATTCCAGGTGACATCATTTTATGTCATGCTGTCAATCCAACCCCAAATGCACCGGGTTTTAAAAGCGTAACAATTCGTGAAAGGGTTTTTATCGAGGTATCTGGCAACCACAGTTCCTCAAGCAAAGTTCAGGTTTTATTCAGGCGAGATTGCGCAATTCACCGTGACAAAACTATTCACAGATCGCTCGTAAACGTCCGTTCTTCGGCTGTGCTACAATGAGCGCGGTCATGCGAAGATCTGCCGTACTGTTACTGTGCGTAACTGCACTGACTTTACAAAGCACAGTGAAAGCAAGTGATGGTAAGTGAGTGCAATGTTTCCTAATGTTAATGTCTTGCACTGTTTGATTTGATGATTTGAAAATGAAAATTGTAACATAGTAACATGTTGCATAATATCAAATAATTGTTTTGGGCAGAAACAGGATTACAACACACAACCATGTGACAACTTGCTTCAACCTGTAATAAATGAAAAATGTTGTAATAAATGCAAAATATGTAAAAAAATTATTTGGCCTGATATTCATGATAATACTAAATCCTGAAACCTGCTAGTGTGTTTTGTGTTCACTTGTTTACCCAACAAAAGACCAAGGGTTTAAACTCTCTTTCTACTGAATGTACACAGGAGCTGTCGTACAAACCAAATCTGGATCCCTGAAAGGTGGTCATCTTACTGCACAAGGGAAGGAAACAGTGATTTATACTTATCTGGGTATTCCTTTTGCCAAGCCGCCCTTGGGTCCATTGAGACTGGCTCCACCCCAACCAGCAGAGACATGGACTGGAGTGAGAGATGCTACAAAACAGCCACCCATGTAAGAACAAAACATAACTGATCCACCTGTACATACCGGAAATGAGAATGAAATTAAAGTCTAACTTTTCTGTTTCAGGTGTGTGCAGGAGAGACAAGTACTTGTGGATTTGTTGTCGAACTTTTCTCAGAGTATGGAGATTCCTGAAATATCAGAGGATTGTCTTTACCTCAACGTTTACACTCCATCCAAACCTGGAGACAATGCCAAGTTGCCTGTAAGTATTTCATCCAAAAGTGATAGATTTCAGATCTTTTCAAATCTATATAACTTTTTCTGAGGAACAGTATAGGGCTTATTTTCTATATAATGAAAGTAAATGAGGACTATTGTAGAGCACAAGCACCAAATATTCAAACAAAAATCAAAATATCATAAAGGTGTTTATACAAAAGACATGTCTTCTATGTATCTAAATAATCAGCGAAATTTCGGTGAACTGTTCCTTTAACTGGGATGTTCTGCACATTATGTGCAAATATGTATTTATGTTTAATATTGCTGTTTAAATCAATTGATTTATTGTCTGGTGTGCAAAAGGTTATGGTTTGGATCCATGGTGGAGGATTGGTTATGGGGTCTGCGTCGATGTTTGATGGACATGTTTTGGCCGCCTATCAGGATGTAGTTGTGGTCTTAATTCAATACAGACTCGGCGTCCTTGGATTTTTTAGGTAAACATCTCAAATAACTTGTCACAAGGCTGTCTATCTATCTATCTATCTATCTATCTATCTATCTATCTATCTATCTATCTATCTATCTATCTATCTATCTATCTATCTATCTATCGTCTGTCTGTCTGTCTGTCTGTCTGTCTGTCTGTCTGTCTGTCTGTGTCTATCTATCTGTATATATACATCAGGGGCGTAATTTCCACTGGGGACAGGGGGGACATGTCCCCCTCACTTTTCAAAATCCCGTTCGTGTCCCCCTCACTTTCAAATTTGTTTGTAATGATTTTTTAACCACACGCCGTCATCGCCACGGAGAAGTAGACCGAGCAGGACACAGAGAGTCTGCCTGTGTCGATGCCCGCGTCTCATGCACACGGTAAAAAAGATCACTGAAAGATTGTTTTCAATCACATGGTTTCGATTTGAATTTCATAGAAATTATTTTTTACGTGGTCATTGTTTCGGTAGGCTATGTTAAGCGGTTTCCTTATAATGGACTTCTATGGGGAAGAAACGCAACGTGTGATTTATTACTTTTTTCGTTTGATAAGGACTCGTTCTTTTAACAGGCAGTTAGTGTTTATGACAAGGCTTGACCGAAACGTGGGCTTCCCTGGTCATTGTTTATATACGTTAAACCTCGTTAAGCATTTTAGAAAGTCATCCGGCTCGTCCCCTTCTGACCGGAGATTCAGATTTACAAGCCAAGTTTTCCTCCGTTTCTCAGTCAATACTCGCATTTTCCCCCTTTATGAACATCAACTTTTGCTACACAATAAAAACACCTTTCATGGTTTATTCAAATTTAAACAATCAAAAACAACGCAAAACATAGGTATTTTTAATTTGTGATGGGATTCAAATCAAAAACATTTTCCGCCATTTTGTGTCCCCCCCACTTCTCAAACCAAAGTTACAGCCTTGATATACAAACTAGGGATTCACTATATATACAGTATATATATATATATACTGTATATATACAGTGTTGTGCAAGTTACTTCCAAACTGTAATACATTACAGATTACTTGTTACTGTTATTTAAAAGTAATCCCTTTCCTTACAATATTACTGTCTCAGAATTGTAATACGTTACATGACTCCTGTATTACTTTTGAGCTACTTTCACCAAAATAACTATAGAAGTAGAACATTCTAAAATAAGTCTTTGTATTTTCAAAATACAAAATACTTTTTGCCAATCAACCTCTTTAGACTGCTGATTTCTTGAATTAACTAGGCTATACACAAATAAATACAAAAAATACTAGATTAAATGCATTCAAATTCAAAATACTATTACAAAATAATAGTATTTTGTATTTCAAATGGATGTACTTGAAACACTGCCCATCCATGCAGTCTAATAAGGAGGTTGATTGGCAAAAAGTATTTCAGTTTGAAAATACAAAAATACTAAGATTAAACACATTTAAATACAAAAGACAATACATTTTTTTCAAAGGTATTTAAATACAAAATAGTCCCATCTCATCACTGAACTAGATTATATAGAATTCTAGCTAGTCATCATGTAAACGTTAGCATACCTTGTCATTGCTGCTGGTCACAGGGATCTTGCTAACTAGCTTCCTGAAAGCAGCCCAATGACCCCTCAAAACCCGCCCAAAAGGAATGAAAACTAGCCCAATTATTTTCCGGTGTCAAATCAAAGTTAACAACTGCCAAAAGACGTTTCTATTGCTATATTTACTTATCTGAATGGTTTCCTAGGTATTGTATGTATTTTTGTTCTGATGAACTCAAAATATGTTTTGGGGGATTTAGGAAAGCAAACAATTCTGGGTCACCCTTGACTACCATTATAATTGTTTCTGCTATGGCAATGATGCCAAAGAATTTTCAGTTGCTAACATTCTACCAAATATCTTTGTGTTCAACCGAACAAAGATATTTATACAGGTTTGGAACAACTAGAGGGTGAGTAATCCATACCAGAATTTTCATTTTTGGGTGTCCCTTTAAAAAAGATCCCATGTGTGCTCGAGGCCACGCACGTTAATAATGGACGAGAAACTTGTTTTCTCTTCGTAAGACATGCACAAACTTGCTTAAGAAATAAGCACGGTTAAATGTATTGCATATGTATAATGTGTACAAGCACGTCAATGTTTTAGTTGTTCTAGACTGCGTATAGCTGCTCAAACGTGATATTTGGCAGCCGGAAGAATCAACTCTTGAACACTCACGCATGATTTCTTTCATTGTGCAACGTGACATGCACCTTACGAAACATTGGTAAAAGCATAATTCGGATGCATTGTCTAATACCACCGGTATATTTTCCTCTTTGGTTGAGCTGAGCTCCCGCGTCCCTCCCTGTACTGTAACCTGCCTGTCAGACACTCGTTGTCCTGGAGTTGCCAGGTATTCATCTGAGTATGAATACACATTAAGAATCTCATCAGTTAACATTTATCCTTATAATATAAATAAACATTTTTGCGGCCGCAGTACATTATGAAAGTAGTCCAAAAACCCGCAACTCCATAATTTTTCCCGCAACTGCATTTTCAAAATAGCCCAATTGTGCGGGAAAATCGCGACCCTGGCAACACTGGCGCTTACAGCGAACCGGGCGGGGCCAATAGCCTCGGACCTTTAGCTCAGAGACTGAAATCATGCCGCGTTACAATACAAAATAGTTCCACCAGCCAGAGGGAGATGAATGACGACACCACACGAACAGGAAATAGAACTTACTTGCGGGATTTTTGATTTGTTAATGTCTCGCGGGCGAAAGGTTTGTTGTAACGCAAGCATTACTGAACATGTACCGAGTAAAATATTACTGAAAATTGATTAGTAATGCCTTACACTACTGCGTTACAGCAAAAAGTAATAGCCTATGTTACTGTAATGCATTACTTTTGCAACGCATTACTCCCAACACTGTATGTATGTATATATATATATATATATATATAGGCTTACTATATTATATATATATAATATTATATATATACTGATATAATATACATATACATAACATATACTGTAGTCATCAGATTGTTGTAGAATGTTGTTATCCAGTGTCACAACTTCATTACCGTGAGTGCAAAACTGTACTAAACACTGATCTTTGAACACTGTTGATCTGATCAGTAAGATACAGTACAGTTACAGATACAGTTAAGGTCTAAGTCTAATATGGGCAGACATGATAAATAATAATTTACCCAATGAAAGAGCCCTCGAATAACGTCATTACACTGTCCAGCTCTCATGTGTAGTTTTATGATGAACTTCTGTCCTTTAGCACAGGAGATGAACATGCAGCAGGAAACTACGGCCTTCTGGATCAGGTGGCTGCACTTCAGTGGGTTCAGGAGAACATTCCCAGCTTCGGCGGAGATCCTGGATCAGTCACCATCTTTGGAGAGTCTGCTGGAGGAGTCAGCGTGTCCTTACATGTAGGGATTCAAAATCCAGAAATATACATGAATGACTTTATAAAAAGGGAGTATCAATTATTCTCCATAGTAGCAGTTTTGCATCTTCTAGGATGAGTTGTAATATCCAAAATGATGAAATTCATTCATCTTATAATAAGTTGTCCAACCTTAAGGATGCTTTCGATAACATTATTTATCAGAAATAATTATAGATTCCCTCAACATCTCTTTCATAGGTTCTTTCACTGTTGTCTACAAACCTCTTTCATTATGCCATCGCAGAGAGTGGCACAGCGGCAATGGACGCTATCATGAACCCCTACCCTCTGTTCACAGCCAAGGTAAAGCATATCTTTTCTTTATAGATGAGGTAACACGCGCAGTTTCTGCCAATCTCATATTAATCTTGAGTACTTCTATAGTAGTATTGCATACTTTGTATCTTCGAAGAGTATTTAGTTTGATCAAATGTATAAAATACAGATACAGCTGTACGATTATTTCCGGAAAAAACAAGCACCTGGAGGCGTGCAGGGGGAGCGGGACTACAGCACGAGCACACAATACATCATCGCATTATCTCTGCATAAGTTTGTGTTGTTTACATTATGCAGTGGGGGGGACACAAAATGGGGGAAAATGTTTTGATCACAAATTCAAAATACCTATGTTTTGCGTTGTTTTTGATTGTTTAAATTGATTAAACCATGAAACCAAAAGATGTTTGTATTGTGTAGCAAAAGTTGATGTTCATGGAGGGGGAAAATGCGAGAATTGACTGAGAAACGGAGGAAAACATTTGTAAACCTGAATCTGCGGTCGGAAGGGGACGAGCCGAATGACTTTCTAAAATGCTTAATGAGGTTTAATGTACATAAACAACGAACAGGGAAGCCCACGTTTCGGTCAAGCCTTGTCATAAACACTAACTGCTGTTGAAAGAATGGGTCCTTATTAAAAGAAAAAAAAATCACGCGTTACGCGTTTCGTCCCCATACAAGTCCATTATAAGGAAACACCTTAACGTAGCTGTAATAAAGTTCAATAGAAGGGAAGGAAGGAGGCGGGAACCGGCATCATTCACAAAACTTTAATCGTAAATAAACAATAATCCAACAAATAAAAGGCCGGCAGCCACCTCACGGTCGACTGCCGGCCACACGAACATAAACAAACTTAACTGTTTCCGGGCCCGGGGTCCTCTCTCTCGATGGTCCGGTCGCTCGTCCTCTTATGCTCCCGAGCTCCCCCATGAGGCATGCGGGGACCGGCGGTAACACAGCTGACACACGTTGCCACTTACGCCACCGGCCCCACCTTACCCGCCCCACGGCTCTCGCCCCGCCTTCCTCGCTACAGTAGCCTACCGAAACAACGACAACATTAAAACTTCTAAAATAAACTTAAAAAATGTATATTAAATTCAAATCAAAACCAAGTGACTGAAAACAATCTTTCAGTGATCTATTTATACGCTACGCGTGCAATGTTGCCAACTTGGCGACTATGTCGCTAGATTTAGCAACTTTTCGACCCCTTTAGCGACTTATTTTTCAAAAAGCGACAAGCGACAAATCTAGCTACTTTCTGAAGAAGCCTTGGCGACTTAGCGAAACATTCTGCTTCACTTCTACTGCCCCGCGAGATCGAGTTTGTGCCTTCCCAGCGCAGCACCGCCTCTCTCTGTCTTTACTCTGTTCAGTGAGCGGCAGGGAGAAGCAGCAAATTCAGTTCAGACCGCACTGACACAATGAATGAGTCTCATTCTCAACAAATTTGAAAGTGAGGGGGACACAAACGGGATTTTGAAAAGTGAGGAGGCCATGTCCCCCCTTGCCCCAGTGGAAATTACGCCCCTGCACGTACACGCCGATAGTCAACAAAACACAGACATATGACTTCGTTTGACTTACCATGTGCGGTTCATGTCCGGCATCTTTTAGCGTGGGGGCCATTTCATCTATCAGTTTCAAACGATCTCCAAATCCAGCGTTATATCCACCGTTTATGTAAAATTCATCACCGAAATGCAGTGAGCAAACAAACACAGCTAAACTTCCGTCAGCCGAGTAAAGCGGCATTGATGTGCGTGCTCTTTCTCATGCTGGCTGGTTGACGCGTGGGAATGCTATTTCTCTCTCGATCGCGAGTGGGCGTGCTCTTTCTCTCTCGATCGTGAGTGGGCGTGCTCTTTCTTTCGCTGGATGATGCGTGGGCGTGCTTTTCTGGGAGAATTGTCCGATACGGGACTAAGAACCCTTGTTATGAAACAGGAATTTTCGTAAAGAACTTTAGGAAACCTGAGCGACCCCTGGCGGCATGAATCGAGCACAGAAATACTACGTCATACTTTCAATTCGTTTTTTGACAAGTTGACCATGTTAAGCTTGAGAAGCTAGCACGTTCAACATTGTAAATAAGTCAGAATGCATGAAATAGCATGTTACCTCCACTTTAAATAGGAATAAATCAAAGACAAATAACAGCTCAGGTTGAACATGACTCATTTACGTATATTACCACATGTTTCTCTTCAGGCTGTAGCCAATGCATCTGGCTGTGATGTTTCCAGCACAAAGGAGATTGTTGACTGTGTCAGGCAGTTGTCAGAAGAAGACGTCTTGAAGATAACTCATGTAGGCCTCTCTCTATTTAGCTGTCTATCTCTCATTGAGTTTCACTAAATGATTTCTTTAAAATTTACAAACACTACATACATTCTTGCATGTGTTTGACTTATAAAACAGGATAATCCAATTTTTCGTTTTGGAGTGACAACAGATGGTCAGTTCCTTCCTAAATCTGCAGAGGAGCTTCTTCAAAGCCACAAGTTCAACAAAGTGCCTCTCATGACTGGAGTTACAAATGATGAGTGTGGATACATGCTGCCTAATGTAATAAAACATTTTTTATGTCAAAATGCCGAAAAATACAAACCTGCAAACATATTAAACAACAGTTTTTTTCTTATAGTTCATGGCAGGTCCAGGGTGGAAGGATGGCATGGACAGAGAGCAAATCGCACAGTTTTTACCAATGTTTAATCCTGATGTAAGACACAAAATACTTTCGATTTCTGCATAATCTATTGTGGCATAATGCCATCAAAATGAATTAAACACAAGTACACAACTTTGTGTAAATAATTTAATTTATATGACCATACTTGCCTTCAATTTATTGCAACTACATTTATGTAGGAATATTTTTAATAACAATTCATACAAATAAGCATTCAGTTTATATTTCATGAATAAAGCCAAGTGACCTTTTATTTGTAGTGCACTTGTTTTAGCTTTGAATTAATTTTTTGTTTCTACATGTTTTTTAATAATTAACCAGTGGAAAAAAGCTCGTATTTTTTGTGGAAGGAATCTATTTCTTTATATTGCCTTTAGCTTCAAGATCCGTTTCTCGCTGAGCTCGTGTTAAATGAATATCTGGGCACATCCAGCGACAGGATTAAAAACCGAGATGGTTTTCGAGAGATCTTGGGCGACCTCTTTTTCAACATCCCAGCTCGCAAAACTGCGAATAGCCACAGAGGTGAGACTTCCCTCAATATTTTCACTTGATTGACAATCCATAAATGTTATTTTAGAATAGCATTTCTCTTGGCTATGCCTTTTAACTTAAAACCTGTTTAACTATTTTATTCATGTCAGATTCTGGTGCACCAGTTTACATGTATGAATTCCAGCATCCTCCCAGTTTATTTCAAAAGAAGAGACCCAGTTTTGTTGGCTCTGATCATGGAGATGAACTTTTATTTGTCTTTGGATACTGCTTTGGAAAAGGACATATTAAAATCGAAGGTACATTTAATGTAAACATGTTATTAGAAAAAAATTGCAAATGATTTAAGTCTTTACATTAAAAAAAAAAAAAATCTGTTTCATTTAAATTAATCTCAAAAGATTTATTTCACTTTTAATTGTTTTTTACACATTGTTTAGATAGAGATAAGCGACAGTTAGCTCAGTGTTTCTTTTTTTCTTTTATACTTTAGAGAAACTTACAGAGGAAGAACATGAACTTTGTAAAACTGTCATGGCTTATTGGGGAAACTTTGCTCGCACTGGGTAAGCTAAGATTTCCATATGTTGCACCAATGATACATCGGCGCTTTAAGATTAAAGGAACTGTTTGTCAAAAAGTCATTATTATTACTTTTATTCCAAATGAATATTTATCATAAAACATACAAGAAATTATGATAAATAGTCTTCTGCATAGTGATAGTCCACATAGACTTCATACTGAGTTGCATGAATGATTAAATAAACAGCACAGGTTTACACAGGCATCTCGGAAGTATCAGTTGTCCAAATATTATCAAAATAAAACCAAATTTACTCTTAACTATAAGCTGTTTGGAACTGGTTGCAGGTCTCCGAATGGTCCGGGTCTCACAGAATGGCCTAAATACGGAGCCGAAGCTGAATATCTCAGCATTGGACTACAACAGAAACCTGCCAAAAATCCAAAAGGAAAACATCTTACTTTTGTGACCGAAACACTTCAACAGATCATAAAAGAACGGAAGGAAGGCAAGTGATGCGTGCCAGAATCGGCTTCAGAATTCAGAACCTGTTTACATGTGTGTGTGTGTGTGTGTGTGTGTGTGTGCGTGCGTGCGTGTGTGTGTGTTCACTTGTTTACCTAACAACAGGCAAAGCCCTTTAACTCTCTGAATGTACACAGGAGCTGTCGTACAAACCAAATCTGGATCCCTGAAAGGTGGTCATCTTACTGCACAAGGGAAGGAAACAGTGATTTATACTTATATGGGTATTCCTTTTGCCAAGCCGCCCTTGGGTCCATTGAGACTGGCTCCACCCCAACCAACAGAGACATGGACTGGAGTGAGAGATGCTACAAAACAGCCACCCATGTAAGAACAAAACATAACTGATCCACCTGTACATACCGGAAATGAGAATGAAATTAAAAAGTCTAACTTTTCTGTTTCAGGTGTGTGCAGGAGAGACAAGTACTTGTGGATTTGTTGTCGAACTTTTCTCTGAGTATGGAGATTCCTGAAATATCAGAGGATTGTCTTTACCTCAACGTTTACACTCCATCCAAACCTGGAGACAATGCCAAGTTGCCTGTAAGTATTTCATCCAAAAGTGATAGATTTCAGATCTTTTCAAATCTATATAACTTTTTCTGAGGAACAGTATAGGGCTTATTTTCTATATAATGAAAGTAAATGAGGACTATTGTAGAGCACAAGCACCAAATATTCAAACAAAAATCAAAATATCATAAAGGTGTTTATACAAAAGACATGTCTTCTATGTATCTAAATAATCAGCGAAATTTCGGTGAACTGTTCCTTTAACTGGGATGTTCTGCACATTATGTGCAAATATGTATTTATGTTTAATATTGCTGTTTAAATCAATTGATTTATTGTCTGGTGTGCAAAAGGTTATGGTTTGGATCCATGGTGGAGGATTGGTTATGGGGTCTGCGTCGATGTTTGATGGACATGTTTTGGCCGCCTATCAGGATGTAGTTGTGGTCTTAATTCAATACAGACTTGGCTTACTTGGATTTATGAGGTAAAAGATCTCAAATAATTTGTCACAAGGCTTGTGAGCCTCCTTCAATACATCAAATCCAATAAATAAATAAATAAATACAATGATGTAGTAATAGGATGATGTTACCCAGTGTCACTGCTACTGCAAATGCAAAAAAATACTGATCTTTGTACACTGTTGATCTCATAGCAGTATATTGTAGTTAGAGACACAGTAAAGGTCTGATATGGGCATACGTGTTAAATTATTTGTAATAATGATTCAACCAGTGTAATGAGCGATGACATCATTAATAATAAATATTCCACACTCTCATGTGTAGTTTTATGATGAACTTCTGTCCTTTAGCACAGGAGATGAACATGCAGCAGGAAACTACGGCCTTCTGGATCAGGTGGCTGCACTTCAGTGGGTTCAGGAGAACATTCCCAGCTTCGGCGGAGATCCTGGATCAGTCACCATCTTTGGAGAGTCTGCTGGAGGAGTCAGCGTGTCCTTACATGTAGGGATTCAAAATCCAGAAATATACATGAACGATATTATAAAAACGGAGAGTCGTTTATGTTCCATTATATCCATTTTGCAGCTTCTAGGATGAGTTATATTACCCAAAATGATTAAATTAATCCACCTTAATAAGTAGTGCGACCCTAAGGCCGTGTTCACACTTGACTTCTTTTTTGAAGCTGCTAGCGTCTGTTTTACATTATAATCCTATGGAGTAAACCGTGTTTTCAAAAAAAGTCCTGAGCGCTTTTTTAAACACCAGCACCAGCGTCTTTTTCTGTAGCCCAAAGCGTCTTTTGATGTTGAAAAAAGTTCAACTTTTCTGAAAAAAGCCCTACATCAAGCACCTTTTTCACAGGTAACCAATGACAGAGAGCTGCCGTTTCCATAACAACATGCGAGGAATGTAATTGGTTGAGAAGGCTCAAGCTCGAAAAAATAAAATGGTGGCTAAAACGCCCGTTGGAGGATAATTTTGTATAAAGCTAAGTTTAATTTTCACTTTTCAATAACTTCTGATTGCATTTCTAGCGAGAAATTAGTATTGTAGTTTTTAAATATGTGTTGGTTATTGCAAAGACGCTCTCTGTTTATAATTCAAATAGACTTCCTTTACGCTTCCTATGAAGCCTGTCGCTCTAAGGCCTATTCACATTTCACGATTTCTCTCTTCAAATGACCCGTGGTGCGTGCGCGGCACACCGAAAAGTTGAACTATTTCCATCTTGATGCGCGCCCAGAAAATGGTGTGCCCCCTATTTGCATCTGCATTTAAAATAACGAATATGCGCGCGGAAACGACGCAAAATGCGTATCGGGCCTAAGCTGCCTTCGTGCAGAAATGCTATCTTTTAACATTGCCGGCTGCTATTTGTAACCACAACGCTGCGAGTGTTTGTTTTTTTTTACTAAAAAAGCGCCATTGTCAACTTTTTCTTGTCAAGTGTGAACACGGCCTAAAGGATGCTTTCAATAACAAAAATTTTAGATTCTCTCAAAATCTCTTTCATAGGTTCTTTCACTGTTGTCTACAAACCTCTTTCATTATGCCATCGCAGAGAGTGGCACAGCGGCAATGGACGCTATCATGAACCCCTACCCTCTGTTCACAGCCCAGGTAAAAGAAAAACAACAGCTCAGGTTCGCTTAGGTGTGACTATACTGACATTTGATCCCTAGCAGGAAATTTGTATGTGGCTGTGATTCAAGTCATTGAGAACCTTGTATTGTGCTTGACAAACATGATTAATTTACATTATGACATGTGTCTCTTCAGGCTGTAGCCAATGCATCTGGCTGTGATGTTTCCAGCACAAAGGAGATTGTTGACTGTGTCAGGCAGTTGTCAGAAGAAGACATCTTAAAGATAACTCATGTTTGCATCTCTCGGTTTATCTGTCTGTCTCATTGAGTTTCACTGTCTTAAGGATTTCTCTGATATTTATAAACAGTTCATGCATGTGTTTGACTTTTAAAACAGGAGAATCCAATGTTTCGTTTTGGAGTGACAACAGATGGTCAGTTCCTTCCTAAATCTGCAGAGGAGCTTCTTCAAAGCCACAAGTTCAACAAAGTGCCTCTCATGACTGGAGTTACAAATGATGAGTGTGGATTTATGCTGCCTGATGTAAAGAAAGAATTCATAATTTTGAAATGTAAAAATGCTTAGGCTTATTAAAATACAAGCCTGTGTACATATTCTGTTTTATTCCCATAGTTCATGGCAGGTCCAGGGTGGAAGGATGGCATGGACAGAGAGCAAATCGCACAGTTTTTTCCAATGTTTAATCCTGATGTAAGACACAAGATACTTTTGATTTTTACAAACTTTATTGAGGCATATTAAAAACGATGCCTTAAAGGCGTAGTTCACCCCAAAATAAAACCTATTTTATAATGTACCCACCTTCATGCCATCCAGGGTGAGAAATTAAATTTTGGGTTGAGCTATTCCTTTATAAAAGAAAGGCCTTATTCATGAAACAAGCAGGACAAAACTTTGTTTATATAATTCATAAAAGCATATATTTTTCATGAAAAAGCGCTTTTGTTTTAACTTTGAAGCTTTTACCATTTTGGATTGTAATTATTTATTTAATTGTTTTGTTTTTCTTGTTTTTATTTGACATTATCATCACTTATTTATTTATTTATTTTTATCTACTCCTTTAGCTTCAAGATCCGTTTCTCGCTGAGCTCGTGTTAAATGAATATCTGGGCACATCCAGCGACAGGATTAAAAACCGAGATGGTTTTCGAGAGATCTTGGGCGACCTCTTTTTCAACATCCCAGCTCGCAAAACTGCTAATAGCCACAGAGGTGAGACTTCCCTCAATATTTTCTCTTCTTTGTCATTTAATGAATTGTAATTTATTTATATTTACATATTTAACTCGTATTATGCGTCATAACTTGCATTACAAACCTGTTGAATGATTTTTTATGATGTTAGATTCTGGTGCACCAGTATACATGTATGAATTCCAGCACCCCCCCAGTATACTTCAAAAGAAGAGACCCAGTTTTGTTGGCTCTGATCATGGAGATGAACTTTTATTTGTCTTTGGATACTGCTTTGGAAAAGGACATATCAAACTAGAAGGTACAGTATAAATGTTGTTTAAAAATAATACCTGATTTTAGTCCTTAGTTTTTTCATTTATTTAAGGGTGCGTTCATATTTGTAGTTCGGTTCTTTTGGTTGTTTTGGTTCAGACCAAATAAACATAATTAATTTAGTCCTGGTTCGCTTAGCAATCAGACTGGCATTTTAACAGCGAACCTAAAGATATCGAACCTAACAGCGTACGTGTAAAGTCGCAACGTGATTGGACAGCTTTTATGATTTATATTTTAAAACGGAACTTACCGGACATCCAAAACAATGCTGTGTGCTGGGTCACACATGCTCAGTGTATGACTGCGCATATCAGGGAATTTTTAGCAAGCCGGTAACTCACAAAGACCTCGTGAAGTGTTTAGAGCAGTCAAACGGCACCAGGAATTCCTCCGTGACATGCACAAGCGCAGATCTAATAAACACTCCTTTTATATTACCAAATCGCTTGATTTTTGGGTCATATATTGTTATCACTTCCTGTTATTGGTTCGGTTCGATGCTTTTGGTCTTTGTTGCGTTCATATTTCAATCGAACCGCGCCAGAGTTCGTTTGAAAGTGGACCGAGACCCATCTTTTCAACAGTCTCGGTCCGCTTGTTTGGTGCGCACCAGGGTTCAGGTGGCAGCGTTCACACTTACACAAATAAACCGCACTAACAGAGCAATCGCACCAGAGTTCGTTTTAATCGAACCAAACATGGCGTATGTGAACACACCCTAAATCTAATGCTGCGTCCCAATTCGCATACTCCGTCCTAAATAGTATTCGAAAATAGAATTACGTAGTATGTCCCAAATCGTAAGATTATTCCAAAGATTCCCGGATGGTCTTCTTCTTCCGGTAGAAATTGGAAGTGCAGAACGATGCACACTCTAACGGCTGATATTACCCACAACTCACCGCGAGTAGGCGGAGTTTAGTGACGCTCCACTGCATTAATAAAACTAAATAACCGATGTGTCACTAAATTAATAAATATAACTGTAGAGTTAACTTTACATATGAAACCATAAATGAATAAATACTTAAATGGAAAGCAGAGCTGTATTTTGATGTATGTGACAGTTAATGGACACAATGTTGTCTAGGCAACAACGGCCACTTCCGTTTCCTGTTAGTATGTCCCAGTGCGTGCATATTGTTATGCTACAAACTTAAATGTATATACTTATCCATAACAAAAACAGTACATACTTTTAGTGCATAGTAGAAGTAGGCGAATTGGGATACAGCATATATCTGATTCAAGTCAATCTCAATATTTTACCACATTCATCGATTTCATTAAATTTTAATTGTGGAATAGATTCTGTAGATCGTCAATAGCGGTAATTGAGTCCAGTGTTTTTTTTTTCTTTCATACTTTAGAGAAACCTACAGAGGAAGAGCATGAACTTTGTAAAACTGTCATGGATTATTGGGGGAACTTTGCTCGCACTGGGTAAGCCATATTTGCCATGTGATACACCAATGATACCCCATCCCTTTAAGATAAAAGGAACAGTTCATCAAAAAAAATCAATATTGACTACAAAACCTTGTCATTCTCTTTACTATTTTATACACATTTATTATGCTATAACTATAAGCCGCTTGCTTCTGTTTGGAACTGGTTGCAGGTCTCCGAATGGTCCGGGTCTCACAGAATGGCCTAAATATGGAGCCGAAGCTGAATATCTCAGCATTGGACTACAACAGAAACCTGGCAAAAATCCAAAAGGAAAACATCTTACTTTCGTGACCGACAAACTTCAACAGATCATAAAAGAACGGAAGGAAGGCAAGTGATGCGTGCCAGAATCGGCTTCAGAATCTTAGATGTTCATTTAAGAAGCTTATAGATTCATAATAAAACCCATCAATTTTGTGCTAAGAAAGGTTTAAAACATCCATACAAATCTACAGGCTAAACTGGAACTTTACACACAAACAATACCAGATCACATTACTCCAGAGTCATAGAAATGCGCCTCACGTGATCTGTTTGGTCTCTTGGGCAGGACCTGTAGTTCATACCAAACTAGGATCTCTAAAAGGTTCCCTTCTGACCGTGAAGGGGAAGGAGACAATCGTGTATAGCTATCTAGGCGTACCGTTTGCTAAACCACCTGTGGGACCCCTCAGACTGGCCCGAACCCAACCCGCAGACACATGGGAGGGAGTGAGAGACGCCACGCGACAGCCACCCATGTAAGATGTCACAAAATCATATTTTGCTTACAGGATGTTTTACCCTTCACATGATAGATATTGTCTATTTGTTTATGAAGATAAAACATTAACTTGCATTCAATAAATGCATTTTAAAAGCTTCTTCTTTTCCACTGTTAATGGTCTTGTTGTTTGTTCAGGTGTGTTCAGGACAGGGAAGGAGTTTTAAGCGAACTAGAGTTTTTCTCGATGAGTCTGGAAGTTCCAGAGGTTTCAGAGGATTGCTTATACGTCAACGTTTACACTCCATCTAAACCTGGAGATAGTACCAATTTACCAGTGAGTTATGAAACAATGCCTGAGATCGACCAACTGAGACCATCTGTGATGCAGATATGGTTGTTGAATTATGATATTACTGTATATCAACCGTGTGTTTTTTTAAAGCTGCAGTCTGTACACTGTAAAACTTTGCTGTAGTTTTTGCAGCAGGTTTGCCAGTAACTTACTGTAGATTTAATCACTTAATATACTTTCCAATTAGTACTTTAATCAAAATGAAAACACTTTGACTTTTGAGATTCAAAATGAGCAAGAAGAGACTGGCATTAGCACAGCAACACTGCAAAAAAATGACATTGATTCTTATTAAACATTTTTCTCTTGTTTTTTATTATTGTTATTACGATACATTTATATAACAAGAAAATTGACCCAAGATATTTAGTCTTGTTTTATGAAAGAAAAATATATGTACTAGGTAAGTTTATGCTTAAAACTAAATTTTACATTAAATCTACAGTAATTTACTGGAAAACCTGCTGCGAAATTACAGTAAAGTTTTACAGTGTAGTTTTTGCCTCAGTAATTTCTCAGTTTGAAACAGAAGAAAATGAAGGCATTCACGGACATTTTCAGTTTCCTGTGAAACGTAACCGGGCAGCATAATTTATAAATCATTATTATAATTTTATTGGTTTAAATTGGGGTAAGGGACTGTTTTTAATACTGATAAACATATGAAGAGTTTGGTTCCAAAGTGAGAAAACTCCATTCCAATTAATATCAATCAAACTGCAGTTTTTTATTTAAGACATAATAACTCAAAAAATACTGCTAACTAACACAATAAAAACATGATAACATAATAAAAACATGATTTTTGAATTTTGTAGAGTTTGGGAACCAAACTATTCATTGGTTCCCAAATGAATATATAATACATATATAATATATAGATATATACGTACGTTAACGTACGTTTTCCACAATTTGGATTAATATTAAACCCATCAAAATTATGAAATAACACAGCTGTGGAAATTATGTTGTGACTAAAGGCATCCAAAATAAATGACCTCTAGCATGAATATTTTAGCATCTTTAAAGTACACTTCGCATTTTATCATCCAGCTTCTTGAGGTCTCAGCCTGGGAAGCTTTTTATACATCTATGCTGGACTCTTATGTACTCCTTTTATTTATTATTCGGTGCAAATAATCAATTTCAAAAATCATTTTTTAATAAAAATTAGGTTTTCTAATAAAATAAATTAATATGTTGGCACAATTATATTTTTGTCTACAAAAGTGATTTCAAACGTTGAAACGCACACCTTCAGATTAATAGATTTTTAAATTCATGAGAAACATTTTTTTCAAGTGATCTAAACTTTTGACCGGTAGTGTATACACCTGCTTAAAAACTCATTTTTTGATTTTTTAAAAACATTTTTACATATTGCAGCTTTAAAGTTTTTTTACTTTTTTTTTACTTTTTGTGATTAAGAATGACATACATAAAGGGTATGAAACACACTTAAATGATCAAAAATGTGTAAAACAAGACAGTTTATAGTCTAGGTTGTAATATTGACCACTGAGTACATGTCATTTTAAAAATAATTGGTTGAAAACAATTGGTTTCTTTTTACAAAGAAGTGCAAAAACATCATTCAGTATTAGATTTTGAGTCAATGCAGTTTTTAGGGTGCATCCTCGCCACAACTCATTAGAAAAACACACTGAGGGAGAACGAACGCATTTTTATTTATGCTACGTTGTTTTTAAAACGAGCATTTATGTACATTATAGTTGAAAAGCAATAAAATACACTTTTTTCATTTGTAAAACAGATATATAAGATCAAATGGCATGTGAATATGTTTCTGCTTTAGTCTTTAGCATCTCAGCTGTCTCATTTGTCACCTTATTGTATTGACCGATGATCTTGACGTTCCCTCAGTAGCGAGCGTGTCAGAAAGCTTTCTGTTTGTTCACAGGTCATGGTTTGGATTCACGGCGGAGGCTTTAGTTTTGGTGCCGCCTCTCTGTACGATGGCTCGGTTCTGTCTGCGTATGAGAATGTTGTTGTGGTGCTGATTCAGTACAGATTGGGCCTGTTAGGATTCTTCAGGTATGTCCCAAATAAACACAGCTGATGTTTCGCACAAAGTACAACGCAGGTTTAATGTCAACATCACTTTGTTCTTTGCCAAGAATTTGTTTTGCCTTCAGCTATGGTCGTCCACATATAACAGCAGCTCCTTTATTATCAAATTTCTACAATAACAGTTAACATTCAGATGACTAGGTTTTGGGCAGAGCTGTGGTGTTTTTGTTTTTCTGTATGGATTTAGATGAAGATTTTCAATTCAATTAATATTTTATTTATTTCACAATGTGCATTTTGTCTTGTAGCACAGGAGATGAACATGCAGCAGGAAACTACGGCTTTCTGGATCAGGTGGCTGCACTTCAGTGGGTTCAGGAGAACATTCCCAGCTTCGGCGGAGATCCTGGATCAGTCACCATCTTTGGAGAGTCTGCTGGAGGAGTCAGCGTTAATTTGCTTGTGTGTTCATCTTTTCTTTGCATATGAAGTGTTTTTGTAAATACACTGTACAACTTTGCTGTAGTTTGCAGCAGGGTTGCCGGTAACCTACTGTAGATTTAATTACTTTACTATTAGTACTGTTTTCAATTCGAGTTCAACTTTACTTTAATCAAAATGAAAACACTTTGAGTTTTGAGATTCAAAATGAGCAAGAAGAGACTGGCATTTGCACAGCAACACTGCAAAAATGACATTCTTTCTAAGCATTTTTCTCTTGTTTTCTAGTAAAAAAGAATTAAAACTTCTTAAATTACGATACATTTACATAACAAGAAAAGTGACCTAAGATATTTAGTATTTTATGGAAAAAAGAAGAAGAACTAGGTATGTTTTTGTTTAAAACGTTTTTTTATTATTATTAAATCTACAGTAAGTTACTGGCAAACCTGCTGAAAAACTACAGCAAAGTTTTACAGTGTAAATATAAAGTGTATAAAGCCAAATTTCATACATATGCAATCTTTTTTTTACAAATCTTAAAGGAATTATGGCTAAATTAACCGAATGACATTATGTAAGAGAAATATACATAGTTCAAGGAACATTCTCTAAAAACAATTCTTACAGTTTTTTTTTGTTCTTACTGTTAGTATTATAAAAAATAAATAACCCGTATTTAATATATTTGCGTTAAAGGGATAGCTCATCCAACCAAAAAATCTGTCATCATTAAAGCGACGGGTATACTTGACTTTCCACGTCCGTGTCCGTCTCGCCCACAAATGTGTCCGCACAGCTTCTTTAGCATACTCATAACGGATTAAGCGCGGATGTCCGAGTTCAACACATGCGCAATACAAATGAGTATGTGTGTTCTACCAGACCATCAGAGGGCAGCGCTGAGTCGCGTCGTTGCAGTGAGTGTTGTACACCCACTGGAAATGAATGATTGAGGAAGTCATTCGCCATTGCCAAACAGCAAGACAACAAGAACAACAACCAAACCGTATGGGTAAGGATATGCTTCTTAGCTTACTGTTCTTGGTTTCAGCGTGTCGGTTTTGTATCATTCTTCTTTGACAACAGCATACTGCACACTTTCTGCGTGTGTATTGACCCCTAGTGGACTAGTGCACTTTTTTCGTGCATGCGCTGTTGTACGCGGCACGTCCGCGCGGTCTCAAAAAATGGGCTGCACGTGGACGGGGTGTGCGAACGCGGACGGAGGGACTATACTTCAGCCTTTATTCACGCTCATGTGGTGTATATGACACTTTCTTCTGCAGAACACAAAAGAAGCAATTTTGAAGATATTTTTCCATACACTGGAGGTCAGTCTGGTTCAGTGATGTTTGTGTTAATAACATTCTTCAAAATATTTTCTTTTGTGTTCTGCAGATGAAAGAAAGTCATACAGGTTTGGAATAAGATGAATGTGAATAACTAATGGCAGAACTTTCATTTTTGGGCGAACTATCCATTTAACTGTTTTTGTTGTTTATAGTATTGCAGATTTTGACAGCCGCTAAGAAAATCTTAAGTCGCTTCTTTTTGTTTTGAAGATGCTGTCCCCGTTGGCCTCGGGTCTGTTCCATCGTGCCATAGCAGAGAGTGGCACCGCTGTATGGCCCGGCCTTGAGACCTCCAATCCTTTAATCTCAGCTCAGGTATTGTTTATTTTCCTATTCTTCTTATATAATATTTTATTATTGTTTTTATTTAATCAACCTTGCTAAGCCCACACGTTGATCTGCATTTCAGAATGTTGCCAAATCATCGAACTGTGACGGCAGGACTTCATCCAGTATTGTGGAGTGCATCATGCGCTGGTCCAGTGAGGAAGCTGAGAAATATTCCAGTCAGGTGGGAGAACGCAGAAACATGTCACATGACATCATGCTGCAGTATTCACTAAACTGCATAATCTTTATATCATACATTGTATTGTAGGAAATGTGCTCAGTCTCTTCAGCACGTGCTTTTATTTGGTTAATTGTTACGATTGTGTTGCTTCTAGTACAAAATGCTGCACTTCAGAGTTGCTGTGGATTCTTATTTCTTGCCCAAACCTATAGAGGAGATCATAGAGAAGCAAGAGTTCAGCAAAGTTCCTCTTATTACTGGCATTACTGATGATGAGTTTGGCTTATTATTGGCCGCGGTGAGTAAACATTTCATTTGTTTTATGACAATAATAATATCGACAGGATTTATTCTTATCCACACAGAGCTGTATTGTATCAAGAGTAGGTTTAATTCGATATAATTTATTGTGTGTATATGTTACTTATAGATGTATGAATGGTATTTCTCCATAGTACTTTGAGGGTCCAGGTTGGATTGATGGCATGACAAAGGAACAAGCTACAGACGCATTGACTCTCGGGTATCCCGATGTAAGATTCAACACAAAATTACAATTCACATGATTATATTGTTTTTTGCAATATCATTTGTGTTTCAATCATGACTGTCATTCTGCAACATATTCTTCTACCATCTATTTGAAAACTTTGCTCTCAATAGCAGGAGGATCGATGGATCCGTGAACTGGTGGCAAAGGAGTACATAGGTGCCACCAAAGACTCCATACAAATCCGAGACAGTTATAGAGAGATGATGGGAGATGTGTTTTTTAATATTCCTGCTCTCAAACTGGCCAAATACCAAAGAGGTGAGAACTAATGATTTTTTCGTATTGGACTTTATCGATCATATAAAGGCATATTTTTAAGAGACTATTTTTAAGAAATGGGGTAGACTATAGAGTCTGTAGAGGCCAAATGGTTAAAGCGGTTGTAACGTATGCAGTTTCTGCCAATCTCATATTAATCTTGAGTACCTATACAGTAGTATTGCCTACTTCGTATCTTCGAAGAGTCTTTAGTTTGATCACATTTATAAAAGACAGATACAGCTGTACGATTATTTCCAAAAACAGGTGAGCCCTGAACGCTTTCAGGGGGGCGGGACCACAGCACGAGCACACCATACATCATCGCATTGATTCACTATGAGTTTGTGTTGTTTACATTATGCACGTACACGCCGATTGCCAACAAAACACAGACATATGACTCAGTTTCACATACCGCGTGCGGTTTATGTCCGGCATCTTTTAGTGCTGGGACCGCTCCATCTGTCAGTTTCAAACGATCTCCAAATCCATCGTTATATCCACCGATTATATAACATCCATCACTGAAATGCAGTGAACAAACAAACACAGCTGAACGCAGTGCTCTGTCTCTCCCGCTCTCCCTGGTTGACACGTGGGCGTGCTCTTTCATCTCGCTCTCGCGGGTTGACGCGTGGGCGTGCTTTTAGGGGGGAATTGTCCAATAAGGGACTAAGAAAAGTTTTTACGTAAGGGAATTTCATGTTCCGAAAAAACTTTCGGAAACCTATATGAACGCTGGGGGAGTGTATCGAGCACAGAAATACTACGTCATACATCCAACTCGTTTTTTGACAAGTTGACCATGTCAAGCATGAGAAGCCAGCAGGTTTAACAGTGTAAAGACGTCAGAATGCATGAAACACTGTGGCACACCACCTTTAATGAAATTTAATGAACAAATTCAGAAAAAATCTGAATAAAAAAAAAATGTATTAAAAAAATTCTAAAGTATGTAAATGTGTAGCCATATGCACTTGAATCAGTTAAGTTAGAAAAGCAACCGAAAAATAACATAACACATAAAAAATTGGTAACGCTTTACAGTAGTAGATGTATTAGCTAACATTAGCTAACAATGAACAATTTAGTTTTTCAGCATTTATTAATCCATGATAATGTTATAGTTAATGTCAATACAGTTATTCATGTTAGTTCATGGTGCATTAACTAATGTTAACAGACTCAATGTTTGATTTTAAAAATGTTTTAGTATTAATAAATGATCATTGTTAGATCATGCTAATTCACAAACTAATTGTTAACAAATAGCACCTTATTGTAAAGCGTTATCAATTTTTTTATGTGTAATGTTATTTTTCGGTTACTTTTCTAACCTAACTTGATGCTCGCATTTAAGTGCACATGGCTACACATTTACATACTTTAGAATTTTTTTAATATTTACATTAAAAATAAGTAATGCAATTTGTTACTTTTTTGGGATGTAATGCAATATTGTAAATTTCCCCAACACTGTTAATTACTAAATAAAAAATAAGACGATAAATCGAATAAAAATAACAAAATAATATACTTCCCTTAAAATAAGAAAACCATAAATCTAACTATATTATGTGTGACCAAAGTGTTAAAAAAAAAAAATAATAATGTTACTCTAGCCTCTAATTTTCATGTGAAATATCAACTTTCAGTTATTTAGTCATATTTTTAAGTCACGACTGTTTTAAATGTTACTATTAACCCAATGCATACTATTGTGATTGTAGCTTCGGGAGCGCCTGTGTACCTGTACGAGTTTCAGGATGCTCCAAGTGTGATCAAGAAGAACAAGCCAAGTTTTGTTGGCGTCGACCACGCAGATGAGATTCTCTTTATTCAGGGTAGCTGCTTCACAAAAGCCCACATCACGATAACCGGTAAGACAATCTATCTGAAACATCCACCTATAAAAATATGATTCGCACTGCATGGAAAAACACAGACTTCTCCTGAAAGGTTTTTAAAAAGCGGAAGATGGTCTGTCATACTTCATGTTTTAATCCTTAAAGGTGCGTTCACAAAGGAAGACGATGAACTGTGCAGAACAGTGATGGCCTACTGGGGGAACTTTGCTCACACTGGGTAAAATATCCAGATTTTTTTACCTGAATATATATGCGCACATAATAGTGTGATTTATTGTTTCTGATGCATTTCTGGATCTCTAGGTCTCCTAATGGTCCGGGTCTCCCGGCATGGCCTGAATACGGAGCTGAAGCAGAGTATCTAGGCATTGGAGTGCAACAGAAACCTGGCAAAAACCTGAAGGCAAAACACGTCAAGTTCCTGACAGAAACACTTCCAGAGCTTGTTCGTCTCAGACGAGAGAAAAGTGAGCATTTGGAGCTGTAGACAGATCGCTTGCCCCTGTTAGAAACAAACATGCACTTAAAAAAGACATTTAAAGGGTGGCGCTGAAAAGGGAATGATTGTGATGAAGTAACTGTAATTTTGATCAAATGAATAATAATAATATGATTGCTCTGTAAAGGGACCACCTGAGAAGGTAAACATTTTTTTTATGTATGCCAATTGATTTGATCAACTGATACATTGACAAATGTTCTTATAAATCTAATTCACACTTATATATGTAATAAAACACAGAATCAGACAACATAGTTTTTTTTCTCCATTTTATTGAGAACAAACGAAGGCTAAAGCTGCAAACCTCCCTGAATTTGGCTGCATACTAGTCATGAATTTAAAACTGGCAAACATACACAGACAGCTTTTGACAATATTAACACATTGCCGATGTGGAATATGCTTTATCGAATTATTGTGTAGTCCTATAGTTTGCTTTATAATCGGAAGGAGAAAAAAAACGTTTACCAATCGCTTGATTCTCGAATGTCATTTAGAATGGAGTTAACATATCTTCATTTTCATTTCAATGAGAACACAAAGACCTCAAAAACGGCACAAATAAAAGTTGGAGGCACAGTGTTTTGCGCAAAGCTACATCACAGTAGCGGTACGGGAGAAACAATGATATAATAAATAATGGAGGGAAAGTCAAAATGAACTGTCATTTGCAACCCATTGTACTTTTATAAAGCAACACATTTATGAATGAAACAGGATATCAAGTGGGCTTTTCAAGAAGACCTGGAACCAGACCTAAACGTGGTTTCTATTTTGGAGAGCAAAGGTAGCCAATATTAGAGAGGATTTTCACCCTCAAGAGCTTTTCGATATCGCACCTGTTTCAAATCAAACATTATTGCTGTAACTTAAATTTGTGCACTACGACTTGGCAACATTTTAGAAAGTCTGCGTTACATAGAACAATAATCTCAAACACTTCCTCAATTGGTATTGGTGATCATTAACCAATAGGAGGTGTGGTCTTGGTGACATCATCAAAATATTAACGTAGTTTCCAAGGAAGACAAAATTAATACATTTTAGGAAGACGAAATGTATATTTTCGGAAAATTGTGCACAAATTAATTTGACAAAAAACATCAGGTGTGTGTGTTAAAGTACAACGGGGCAATTTACGCCGACTTTTTTTGTAATATTGAAGGATCGATAATACATGGGAATATAGTTGAAATAGCAGCCCACATAAACTACTCAAATGACAAATCAATAAATCAATTCAATAAAATCAGTTGTCAAAGTCAAAGCTATGAGAATAATCCACTGGAAACAATTCTAGAGTTTGTAAACACAGGCGACATTCTTAAAATTAGTACATGGTCTTATATACAACCGTCCCTAAAACAAAAGGCGAAATATATTCATCAGTGTTTAAATATTTTTAACGCATTTATATTAATATATTCAGTTTACATTATACTGGTTGATGATTTTCCAATGCAAGTAATGCTGCAGTCAAATACAAAAGTAGAGGAATTTTTCCTCGGATAAACATCTACGCTGCGTAGGGAAGAGCACTTGGAAGAGAGCTGCACAGCTAGATGAAGAGAATCGCGGTGACAATGAAACAAATGCTTACACATGGGCGTAAAATTGGCTGACAACTCAGAACAGACGCTGAAATTGAACTGAACCCAAAAATGAAGCCATTGTAAAGCCAATAAAATTGTTGTGTAAAAATGTGTGCGCATTATAAATAAATTAAGAGTAATTGATTATTAGAACGTTTACTCCGGACAGAGTACACATTTATGCAAATGAGCAGTGATGATTAAGAAAACTTGGAATCGCTGAAGCAAAAATTAGTCAAGAAGCAAAAAAATTGACCGTTCATTTGTTTTTTTGTCAATGTGAATTCTTTCAAGATTACTACTCTGATGACAATACCAAAAAACTGAAAGAGCACTTGCATGTCACGATGTTTGTCAAATACAGTCTGGATTTTACAAATAATGTTCCCAGGAAAAATAAATAACATATATTACATTGATTAAAAGATGACGAACGCAGCTAACGTAATCTAAAACTAATTCTAAATCACAAAAGCACAGGATTCTGGGTATAGATGAAATCAGAGGCACGCTCAGCTTGTTTCAGAGTACACGGGTGAATTTTCACATCATCGTATTCATCATCACCGTTTTCCGGTTACAAAAATAAATTAATTAAAAAGCTGATAAGAAAGGCTTAATATAATACAACCTGTATGTGCATGCCGCCGTAAACACACCTGTGCAGGTGCATGCAGGAGTGTGTGTGTGTGTGTGTGTCTGATGGTGGAAAAAATGAGTGCTATCAGGATGTCCATGACTGCATGTTGCGGAGCATGGCCTCGAAGCGCTCCATGTCGGGGGCCTGAGCGTGGGTCAGCTGATCCGTCAGGCGGCTGTAGAAGCTGAAGGATTTCAGCTCCAGCCAGATGAAGCCGAAGCGGTCGTCGTCAAACAGGACGAACAAACCTGGCGTGCGCTCCGGGCTCGTGAAGCCGTGGCCGGCGATCAGGCCGGTTCCGTAAAAACTGAAAGGTAAAAACTTTTTTAAATATTTTTTATATTTTAGAGGATCTGTTTAATATAATAATTTAATAAACAACATCTATAAGACAGAATCTATAATATTACGTATAATAAACAAAAAGCATGAAGGCATTTAAATAAAAAATATATATAATTTGTGACAAATCAGTAATGTTTAGGGATGCACCGATATGTACATTTTGGCCGATAATGATAACCGATAATTCTCTAACATTGGAAGCCGATAACCGATATATTGGCCGATATACAGTATCTAAATATTAATATAAAATTCCCTAAGACTGAAACAAAAGGCAGAAAGTGGACAACTGCTTTTATTTGAAAACATATATATATATATTTATCCTTTTACTATTCTGTTGTCCTCTACTCTATAGTTATTAATGTTTATTACAGAAACTATGACACTAGCACACTCACCACATCTTACAGGTTCGAGGGTACACTTCATTACGGGCCATGACTCCCAGAGGCAGCACAAACGGTTGTGTTTGAGGTGTGTCACTGCACTCAGCCGCTACTGCCCCGGCGCTCTCCTCTACAGCAGGGGGAGCTGAATCTGAGCCCTCTGCATCCTGAGACGGGCTCGCCTCTGCACCCTCTGGCGGAGTGTCCCGGTCCTGTGAACCCCTCTGGGCTTCCTCGTGCACCCCCATCACCAGCCGTGAGAGCTCGTCCATGTTCTTCTGGTGCTCCAAGTCTGGCAGACGCAGCGGGCGGTTCAGGTCTATTTCTAAGGTCAGCTGACCTGCCGGTACGTTAGGATCACCCTATAAAAGTCATAACGAATCAGAACAATATATATGAAATAGTTCAAAGTTTACAATACAAATGTAGGATTGAAGATGTAATATATGTTATTTTATATCTTTACGGTGATTTTTTTCGACAATATTACTCACAGTAAGTTTGGTGGCTTTGGCCTTGGAGCCATGGAAGCTTAGCATTATAATCTCCAGGCCGTGACTTCCATACGTCCCTTTGAAGAGACCCGGCCGTAGGAGATCTGAGGGGAGGTACGGGGGCAGATAAATCCGCCGATACGTCAGGCAATTACTAAAACCAGAAAACGACATTCAAACACACAAGAGTTCAGTTAGCACTGCAGAAAAATGACAGTAGCGTTGTGCAAATCTCAAAAAAGATGTCATGTTAGCATGTTGCTAAGCTAATTCTATGATTAGCATAATGCACAATGATGACCAGTGTTGGGTGTAACTAGTTACTAAGTAATTAGTTACTGCAATTTAATTACTCTTCCCTTGAAAAAGTAAAGTAAGGGATTACTCTTATTTTTCTGTGATTTAATTACAGTTACTTTTGATGTAATTAAACTAAATACTTTGTGTAATGTGTGTGCAATAGTGGAATTGACATCAAAATTCAAAGTCTAACTTTAAAATCCTTGCTTTAATGTATAATTCTCACATTTGTAATACTTTGGTCAGTTAATAATACTACTTTATGTAGTTTAATATTATTTGATTGAATGAATTAAGAGAGCAGTTCATGTCTATCCTTAAATCACTTAACTAATCAAGGTTGATATAGGATATATAAAGTAATTAGTAATAAATAACTAAATACTTTTTGGAGAGAGTAATTTGTACAGTAATCTAATTACACTATTGAATATGTAATTAGTAACTAGTAATTAATTACTTTTTCAGAGTAACTTACCCAACACTGATGATGACACATTTGGTTAAGTAGTCCATTTTGATGTGATTTACATACTTTTTCGTATATAAAAATATATTTTATCCTAAACCCATCACAAGGCATTCTGGGATTGCACTGTCTGCATCATAACGTTGCAGTTTAAGAATGTGCAGCTCAATTGGTTTTGTTTGTTTGGAGTTTTTAATGTTTATGTTTTCTCTGTAGACAGATTCAGCAGCAACAAGATAAACAAACATTATTTGGCACGAACTTCAATTCCAGTAGACATCTGCTAAGATTAAGCTTTAAGTCATTTCAACTGATTGTTTCAAATACTGACCAGTGATGAATTGCTGTAACTTCTAAAAATAAGTTGAAATTGCTCATTTGGATTAGTAGAATTAATGTAAAAACATTTGTTTGTACTTGAACATTGACAGTATTGCCGCCAAAAAATGTAGTGTAGAGAATATTTGATTTGGTAACCTTTTACTTGTAAATATAAAGTACTCAAAACATATAATAAAGACACGATTCATGAATTACACAACGTAGTTATTTAAAAGTATTGACATATAAATGAGTCATAAAGCTCATTTGACTGTTCATCTAGAAGACTCACTCATATTGGCTGGTGTAAATGAACTTCATGAGGATCAACTCCTGCATGTGCTCGTGAAAAATATCCTCCAATGTTCTTCCCCATTCCTCCTCCAACCATGTCCTGAACTCCTACATACAGAAGACCTGGAGCTCAGTGTGCATCCAAACATTGCTTTGCCATCTATAAAGGACTGAAATGCAAATCGTTGGGAAGTTTCTACCTCTTGTCTGCCCCCAGGCATACGATGGTGGTCTGTCTGGTTGCACTTGGTGGAAAACTCATCTTTCTTCACAGTCTGAGGAACAAAAGTTGCAATCTCTTGAATTATTTTTGCAAGTCGCTTAGGATAAAAGTGTCTGCTAAATGTCATTATGACGTCAAGTCATGATTTAAGGTGATGTTGACTAAAGTCAAGGTTTCGTTTACCTGAATATCTCCTTTATGAGGGCCTTTGTGACCGTACATACATTCTACCGTGGCTTTGTTTTTCTCCCACATGTGGATGCGGAAAAGGGGCCGTCTGCGCATCGGGTCCTCCACACGGGGGTCATGGGGTGGCAGATACATCCAGCCAATGATGAACAGCCCGTCAACCTAAAAGGTTTTTATCAGAAGATGAGAAGATGGAATGATTGAAACAATGAAATGATCAAATGTTGGTATCTGTGATACATATATATTGTATAATTACCGTATTTGATATAAAGCTGCACTCAGTAACGTTTTTGTGACCAAAAATATGTAATCCAAACAAAATATGATTTTGGTGTCGTTTAACTTTAACCTCGTAAAGTCACCTGCAATTCTATGTTTCAACCAGAGATGGCGAGAGAATCAAGGTTTACGGATTTAATCTTTTTGTAACTGAAAAAATAGATACATGAGGATACACAAACGGCTGTTGGGTAAATATTCATTTGTGTACTATCAGTAACATTTTCTAGGTACAACAATATCTTTAGTACTTTTCTGGATCTTGACAACAACTATAACCATGATGTCTCTGAGGAGGCCTGGAAATCTCTCAGATGTCACCTAAAATATCTTTAATTCTGTTCCGAAGATGCCGGGAGGTCTTAAAACATGTTGAACGTCATGTGGGTGAATAAAAAATAACACAATTTTGATTTTGAGATTAACTTTTTCTTTACGTGATTTAAGACTATAATGAATCAGTAGCTTTTGTCAATAACGCAGGATCTTACCACCACATTCAATAATCCTCCATAGGGGCCGATATCAGGCTGCCAGAGACCAAGGATGTGTCTGTATGGATGTAGCACTGAAAAACACATGTAATATATGCATTTAAAATGCTAATGCAGCAGCAACATCCCTAACACAACCGCAGAAAAATAAAACTGTATATGAGATGAGATTCAAATCATGGCGCACAAATTCGTGAATGCATATTAGTGCGAGTGTATGGATCTTATAGGCCATGCAACAACTTTTATCATAAATAAACCAAACAGAATTCTGGGAGTTCATAAATTTCTATGTTCAATTGCTAATTAAATAATAAAGGGTTCATCTCACATAATCAGTTCATGTAAGCGCTGCTGATTTCTTTTGCACCCCAACTGACCTGTGAATATCACACACGCATGCAAGACACACAGCCGTGCACAGCGCTCGGCAGAAGTTGCCCTCGTGCTGCTCCCAGATCAGTTTTTTCAAGTCCTCCCAAAAATGTAAGGATTCATCCCAATCCGCATACTATTCGTTAGTATGCCAGATTGCGTGAATAGTATGAGATTAGGATGCACAATTGAAGAAAATTAACAATTCATTTGTTTGGTGATAAGACACATTTGTGACTAAATTCGATAACATTTCACAAACAAATGACTAATAAACCGATAGCAAATTGCGAAAAAGTTGATTTTTAGGTTTAACTGTGCAGAATAAAATTCTAACATAAAATTAACCAGGGCTGTTCAACGATTAATTGCGGTTTATTGCATCCAGAATAAAAGTTACATAATATATGTCTGTGTACTGTATACAATGTCTTGTATTTATAAACACATACACACTGTATACATGCATATATTTAAGAAAAATAGAAAATATAAACCGAATAAGTGTTTATACAATTTAAAAATGATATATAAATATAAACATATACATGTAAATATTTCCTAAATATATACATTTGTGTGTTTTTATATACAAAATAAATATGCACAGTACACAGACATATATTATGTAAACACAAACGTTGAGAAATATGTAGTAAAATATGCCTACGGTGTGACAGCAAAAATTTAGAAAACAAACTGTTAATAATATATCATTTTATTATTTCTCATTATTCATATTTATAAATATGAATAATGATTGAAAAATGTATTATTGAAAAGAGATTTATCTTCATTGTTAGTTTTTTCTAAATTTTTGCTGCCACATCATAGGACACGTGCAGTTTATTTGTCAACTACCCAAATAAATACATTTTTCGGTCACAAATATGTGATAATACAACAAACATTTTATTAAATGGTTAAAAATACGATTATTAAAATGGGTCCGATATTAAAACACATATGACAGGGATGAGTAGGAATGACCCATCAATGAACTTTTGATTCCTGGTGATACAGTAACACCCCTTAAAAGTGAAACTGTCTTGAGATCAGCAGCTGAGCATCTCCGACCGGCAACTTTCACAGGCAGCGATCTGATTCTTCCACCACACGCGCATACAGTACATACAGTGTGTGTACACGTCCCGATAGTCCATGTGCTCATAATCGGGGAGGAGCTTCATAAAGCGCCCTGACTTCACCTGCGGGTTCACACCTGGAGAGGTACACAGGTGGGTGTGCCACAGGAAGAGAAGAGAGGCAAAACAGCACAACAGCTGACCACACAACGTGGATTTACACTGCGTGTGCTGCTGTCAATTGTCAAGAACTACAAACAGTAGGGGTGTAAACATTCGAGAATACCTTTTAAACCAACTGAATTATATACAAACAACACTTGAATTGATGCATTACGTAATAAATAATGAAACAAAAATAGGACACTAGCATTATTAGTTTGCCTTTGTTTGTTTAAAGTCTGGGTAAAGAGAATTCTGAGAATTGTTTCTAAACACATTATAGATGTTAGAAATGTATTGCTGAAACACATTACAAAGACTCGGAAGTATGTAGTACCGAATTGTGGAGTTAAACCGTTAAACAGTTTTTCACCAATTCTCTTTTCAGGAATTTTTGGGCGGGGCTAAAACGGGGGATCGATGACGCAATGGAGCGTCCGAGAATGCATGGCTCCTCCCCTATCAGTAGAGCGCCTAGCATCAGGTGTCTGCTCAAACACCAGCTCAGGGTTGTAAGCTCTCACGCACACGCTTTCAGGCTCTCACTCTGCCCAACTAAACAAATGTCTCACGCCAAATAACAGACAATCCACCCGGCTGGTTCGCTATCAGCAATTTCAGCATCTACCTTATAAGCTCAAGAGAGAACCACTACAAATAGACAAAGCTGTCTGTGTTCACACTGGATTTCTTTTTTGAAACTGCTAGCGTCTGTTTTACATTATAATCGTATGGAGTAAACCGTGTTTTTTAAAAAAGTCCTGAGCGCTTTTTTTTAAAACGCCAGCACCAGCGTCTTTTTCTGCAGCTCGAGTGTCTTTTGAGTTTGGAAAAAAGTTCAACTTTTCTGAAAAAACATTTTTCACATCTAACTAAAGACAGAGACCTGTCGTTTCCATAACAACATGCGAGGAACGTGATTGGTCGAGAAGGCTCAAGCTCGAAAAAATAAAATGGCAGCCGAAACGCCTGTCGGAGCATAGTTTTGTATAAATGTAGGTTTAATTTCACTTTCAATAACTTCTGATTGCATTTCTATAGTGAAATTAGTATTGTAGTTGTTAAATATGTGATTGATTATAGCAAAGACGCTCTCTGTTTATAATCCAAATAGACTTCAGTTACGCTGCCTATGAAGCCTGTCTCTCTAAGCTGCCTCCGTGCACAAATGCTATCTTTGAACATTGCCGGCTGCTATTTGTAACCACAACGCGCTCTGGGTTCGGGCTTATACCGGGCCCGGAGCCTTCTCCCCGGACATGGGGAGAGTACTCCGTGTTCGGAAGAAACTGCAGGGCTCGGAGCCCTCTCTCCGGACAGCACATACACAGACACACATACCTTTTAACCTGCTCGTGAATTATATATTGATGAATATCGCGCGTGTATGAATTCAAATCCTCCCAAAAAACGTATTCACACAATTCACATATAGCCTATTGGGCTGGGGACTCAGGTTGAGCGCTTCGAGTGGGCGTGGCTTCAGCGCCAACAGCGGACACGCCCCGAGCGTTTAAGAGCAGAGAGTCCAGCTTATTTTTCCAAGATTTTGAGAACTTATTTTATTTACTTGGATGTTTTTTTCTCCTTTAAAATTTGGCTGGGTGGTTAATAACACACTTTTCTGTTGTGTGACAAATTCCGAACACATATTTCAATGTCACTTTACTCGGACTTTAAACCAATGATACTAACTTCCTGTACAAATAAAACAGACCAGACCAGTGTCACAGAAAGCTAAAGTGAACGTGAAAAATGGCATCAATGGCGATTAAAGGGATAGTTCACCCAAATTGATCATTGTGTCATCAGTTACCCACCTTCATTGTTGTTTTACCAGTATGACTTTTCATATTCCTGTTTTGGTTACTTTCTTTAAGGTTGTCACGGTTACATAAACATATGTTACGATACTATACCTTATGAAATATCATGATACCAAGTAATATTGCGATGCTGTGTCATGTTCATAATTAAAATCTACAAAATAGACCAAAATTCCTTACTACACAGATCTAAATGAAACATGTTGTATTTATTTAGTGAACTGTATTATACTGCACACTACAATATTTGTAGTATTAACTGTAGTAATTGGACAAGTTTTTGCAAAAACTGTAGTATACTATGATATTTACTGTGGTAAGATTTAAAAACACTAGTGTCTAGTAATTTTAGCAACGTTCACTGTAGTAACTACTAAATATTTTTTTTAACATTGGAACTAATTCAATCAATGTGCGACACATTGCATTTATAGCAATGCTTATAAAGGAAAATGTTAGGCTTACTTTAAATGTGACTAAAACAAACAAACAAAAAACCTTAGCTTTGTATACTGTGGTAGGCTATACAGTATGAGACCAGTTTTATTGCACTTATGCTTTTTGTTGTCCTTATGTTGTTCCAATTGCTTCCATTGTTTACCTCATTTGTAAGTCGCTTTAGATAAAAGCGTATGCTAAATGACTAAATGTAAATGTAAAACGGCCAGTATGTGGCGGCAATTTTTTGTGTCAGTGAATCATTCAACCAACTCATTCAAAACAGCCGATTCGTTCAAAAACGAAGCAAGTGTCTTGATGAATGACACACTGAATCATTATCTCGTCCGAGTGGTTCAAAACACGGATTCATTTAGGAGAGAAACACCGCAAAATGACAGATGAGAGTGTTCAAATGAACGTTAATGCGCCAATGCAAAGTTGGCTACGGCACTACGGTTTAAAAAACAGAGCGGCATCGTGGGAATTTTGAAGCTTTAGCATCACGATGCTACCGTAGCAGCGGTACAATAAAATAAAAATCCATGGGGGAAAACGCCTTCTCTCTGCGCTCAAGCATATACAGAACAGGTGTAAATGAAAGGGGTGTGATTAACATTTTAAATGTTCTCTGATTTGATTGGTTGGTTGAATAAATACCCATCCTGTTTGAAAACTGTCATTTACTTTTTTTAATACCATCTAGCAATATAGTTGCACAGAAAAACACGCTTCACTTCAATTCAGAGGGAATGACATGGTCAGTGACTTTGTGATTACTGTAACTTAAAATGACTTACTTTTAACATAAAGCTCTCGGCTTGACATACCCACAATCTCCATCTTCCGCAGGTCATCTTTCATACCGAATTCTAAAAGAAGACAAAAACCAGTGACAAACGGCTACACAATACAGACCAAAAAATATCCTACATCTAAACAACTTTAAAACACATGCACTGGTCTATTTTGTTTACAGTTGCGCATCTTGAGTAAACAGGTTGGAATGCCTTCTTTTCCTTTTGAGATATTTTTGAAGGTGATCAAAATAAGCTAAAACCATGTCTGTGAAACCGGGCATAGTTTTAGCTATTCTCGTGTCAGAACGTGCATAGAGGCTACAGATATGTAAATGTGGTTATACACAAACTGTATCAGTCATGAACCAGAAGTTTAAAAACACACAAGCTATAAGTGACATCACTAAAACAGCTAAGGTACAGCTGCATAAAGAGATGATGTCATCACAACACAATGCCATCAATGTCTTCAAATGACAGTAATTTTATTTTATAATGTACAGTATATATAAAAAACATATTTACGTCATTATATTACAGTGTGGTACTGTTTCTCGAAGAGTAACGTAGGGGGCTAAAAAAATTGTAGAAATTGCTGTTTTATCGAACAGTTAACTTCTGGTTTGTGTTTGGTTATAATATAACACTTTATTTTATATTAATATTAACTAGTATTCATGTTTTATTGTATATTATGAATTGTAGGAATCCTCAACAGTTATTGATTCGTTGCGGAGGTCTACCGGAAGTTACGTTCGGGCCACATAACGTTTGTATTGTTGCCACTGAAACCGTCTATTAAATATTATATATATATATATATACTGTATATATATTACATGCTGGAAATGACACTTTCAAATTCTCTGCTGTTAAAACGATTATTGTTCTAAGGTTATATTGCCCGACATGTTTTACATTTTCTCAATAAATCCTCTTAATTAAAACGAGGACACATTTGGCCATGTTAAACAGATGGTTAAACAGATGGTCGTTGTGTATTAACTGTGGGAATTACGATAAAAGCTGAGCCCCCTCGCAAGGTCACTTAAAATGTATTTGAGCTAATTTAAACACGTTGCCACGTTTTAACAGCTTGAATTATGAATACGAATCTCCAAATCTCATTCATATGCAATACAAGTTATGTTCAGGAGTTACTTATTCATTTGAATGTTAATAATTCACCTGCAACATTCACCAAAACGGCAACTGTTTTCAGAACCCTAGTAAGCTATACCCACATTGACAGCCGCTTTAAATTCGGGTGCCTATGTTGCCCATAGTGTTGCCTATAGTGTTGTCTATGTAGGAGGCACGCGCGGTTTGGAACCTCGGCCTTGTTCGAGCTGTCACCGCACACACAGACCCGCGCAGCTTTTTGTCCTACTGTAATCCATTGATATACATTTCTGTATATATTGTCCTATACTGACTGTATAAGGCACTAATGTAAACACAGACATGTCATGTCATTACCCTCTGTACATCTCCTCCTCCAGATTGTTTCCGTGTTCAGGATCTGCCTGAATTTCTTGCACACCAGCGCCAGATTCGGCAGCGACGTGCCCGGTAAAGACGAGAAGATCTCCACTAAAATCTCCGGGGGCAAATCCAGCAGCGACTGCGGATGAGGCGGCCCCGCAGAGGCCTCGAGTCCACCGACCCCACCGCTAGGCCCCGCACCGCGGGTCTTATGACAGCTGCTCCCATCGGGGTCGTCTTTCAGTTTGCCCACGACCCTCTCGTCTTCCTCCTCGTCCATGTCCATCTCCGAGTCGCTCTCTCGGTCCGCCTGGCTGTGCCTCTGCCGCCGCCTGCACCGGCGAGACTGACCCACTCCACATAGCCTGGCACACACCGCCATCCGTAGCAACATTACATCATCACCGTACACCGCTGTGACACCTGCAGTGCCCCTCTGTGGTGCGCATTACGTGACCGGGCGTCTGCTCGTGATGTAATCACGTGACGCCATTTGGCCGCACCATGTACGTTTGACGTAAACCTTACGGAAGAATACGAATCGGTACAAATTCGTGTGATAGATTGTGTCAGGTATTACGTCTGGCAGCAGAATATGTTAACTATGTAAAAACACATTTTAAACCTTAAAATATATATTTGCCTTATTATTTTCGTCTCAAACACCGCCCCCTGAGGACATCTGCTGGTCACATGTGTAATTGCAACCAAAAGGTGCTAGGAGACAGCAGTATATTTAAATAACGTGAAATTTACTATTTTAGAATTTTTTTGAAGGACAATGAACAAGCAACCTTTTAAAATATTTAATCGGCTAAATATTAAACACACATGACATGTTTTAAAATAAGCTTTTATTAGCTTAATAGGTCGTGGGGGTACAATTAATAAATGGCAAAATATATGAATCAAAATCATATAAAATGACATGAAATGTTTTTCCAAACCATATCCACTCTTGCCTGTTTTTATTTTATTTTAAACCATAAGAGACTACGTGTTTTGCTTTTTTTTTTAAGTATATTTGGGAGTATAAACAAAAATGAATTAAAAAAAGTCTAATAATTTAAATACCACTTTGTAATATCTGATTACTGCAATGCAATAAAATAAAACATTTGAATACGCTAAATATGTACACTGGAGTTTGTAGTTGTAAACATATTATTTCCTGTAGGGGGAGGTTGTCGCATGACGTCTGGTAATACTTCAGCTCCCTTTGTCTTACTAAATTGTAAATTATAATTGTCCTTAAACTCTGCAGATGCTCGTTTATTATTAAATATATTTGTTTATTGATGTATAAAATAGAATAAAGCCGTTGGACAATTATTAGAACATTGCAGTACCAACGGGACTTTTAATTTGTATAGACACGTCAGCGACGAGAAACGTGACACTAATCGCAGGACTAATTTAGCAATTTTCTGCCATTTAATTTAAAAGCTAGAATCATTATTAGAAAAAATATAACAAAATTAACTTGTTTAATTTTTTCAATCTTTTATCTGTTAATCGCGTTGTTACAAACATATGAACTTCCGTTTCCATAGCAACGGGTATTTACTTCCGATACATCTTTTGTTTAAGTTTGCGTAGTTCTTGTATATTGTTATTATGATAATTTCTCACGTCTGCTGTCTTAATGCTGTTTTTCAGGCTGAAGTCGAGGACACTTTAAAGAGAATTCAGAGGCATACGGGTGTTATTGGCACAATAGTCGTTAACACAGAAGGTATCCTGCATTTACTATGGTTTACTGTATAGGCTTATGCATACTAGCTCTACACCATTTTACTACCCTCATATCTGTAGTGTAGGCTATAGTTTGTTTTGTGTTTTGCTTTCTGTTGTGTTTAGCTATTTAGATATAAAATATACCACAGACAACTGTAGTTACTAAGCTTTTCAGGGTGTGCACATTCGGATAGATCTGTAACAGATCTACCTGATATGAATATATGTTTGTTTGGATTTGTTGTGTGTTTTTAGGTGTTCCCATCAGAACTACACTGGACAACTCGACCACAGTGCAGTATGCAGGACTGCTGCATCAGCTGACTATGAAAGCCAGGAGTACAGTCAGAGACATCGACCCTCAGAATGACCTGACATTTCTGCGCATCAGATCCAAGAAACATGAGATCATGGTGGCGCCAGGTAGGTCTCCGCATTATCAGATGCCTCTTGCTTTTCAGTCTTGCTGTTAAAAACATATGAAGCTCCCACCTTTCTCCTGTTTTTTTTTTCTTTCTCACAGATAAAGAATACCTGTTGATTGTCATCCAGAGCCCAAATGAATAGTTTATTGCAATGAAACGAGAACAGACGTTTTTTGTTCTCATGTGCATACTAAATGTGAAATTGTTTTGAACATGCTCCTGAACATTTTCTGTTGTTGTTTGTTTGTCTTGTGTATACACCGTTTAAAATAATAGACCACAACATTGCTGTTATTAAATTATTTGCACAATAAAGATTGATTTTGCAATGTTATTCAGTCATAATGTTATGGATAGAATATTTTAATATAATACACAATTTAAAAACGTTCTTAAACTGGCTTAAGTTTTTGAATTAAATGAAATGACAAGTCACTTGAATATAAATAAGATTAAATGCCTAAAAAAATCTAGTATAACTGAATTAACTTGAAATTGGTTATTTTGTTGAGTTAAAGTAACGGAAAACATCGTATTAACATGACTTATTGAGCAAAACATTTTCATCGGTGTACTTTAAAATTTTATTTATGCTTTATGACAGTTTGATGATTTGATAGATTTGTTTTTTACAATATGGCTGAATTTGTTGTTTTTATGCATGCTGCATATGCATGTGTAATTCATATAATGTCCAACAGAGAGCAGTATCTCATTCAGAATCTGCAGATGCACTATTTGGTTTCTCTCAAAAAATGCTGGTTTAACAAGGGGTGACAGCAGCAATCTGGTTTATTATGCACTTTTGTTAGCACCAGGGTAATGGGGCCTGTATGCGTTTGCCTGTTGTTAAACCGATTTGTTTCATCAGCAAATTAAAACACACATTTAATACAGTAGAAAAATTCTGGATAAATAAGATGTCTGGTACAGTTTGGCCAGTGTGGTTCATACAGAATGCTGAAATGACACAACCCCCAGAACCTTTGAATGAGTTCATGCTATTGAGCTGATTTGCTTGTTGTTTTGTGTTTCAGTGGCCCGTGTGTATTTGCCTGCGGGTGAATGTTGTCTTTTGAAAGGAACAATGTAGCCAGAACATTTGTGCTCTAATTATTCTTTTCCTCTTCTGCCTCGAGCTTCTTCTGGTATCTGGATCTGGCGCATGTTAAATTGATGACCCACTGCATTTTTCAAAGCAATAAAGTCATAAATGTCACATTCTGTAAAAAGAACTATAGACGCAAACAAATAAGACCATCAAAATAAACACATGCATGAGAAACAGCGGAGTCATGAAGCGGCCTCGTGTCCTTGTACTTGCACAATTAAAGTCAAATTATAGTAAGCTGAAATGTCAAAATGTTGCCATAATATGATAAATCCAGGGCTGGGTCAGGGGGGCAGTGCTCCTTCAGATTTTTCTTGGGCCGCTTCAAAAATATCCGGCTGACAAGTAAAATATTTTAAAATACTTATTATTTCATTCTTTATAAATACTTATTTGTATGATATATTAAATAATGATATGTCAATTTAATCACAGAAAATGTAAAAATTATGCATGCAAAGAACTATGATTATATACCTAACCAACCATTGCCCCCCAGTCAAGCCATCTTAATACCGGGCCTGGATAAATCTATATTTATTTAATTGTAGGGTCGTGTTTTTGATGATATTTTTTAAAAACACTGTCAGAAAAAAGGTACTGTAAAGGCAATTGTATTCTTTAAGGGATCAAAACATTTAACTGTACATATATAGTTCAATGTACACAATACTGTACAGTAGGTCTTTGGGGTACACGTACGTACTCAACATTTTATGTTTTCTGTTGAGGTACACACCAATATTACCCTTTGAAACGTTTCTGTTTACCCAGTCATCATCCCCTGCAGTCGCATACCTGGAGTGTGTTTGCTGAAATGTGAAACCCTAAAATGATACCGAGAGGAGGGTCTGGTAATCACCTGCTCGAATGAGCCTCGTTTGAGTTTCTCACTGCTGGACTGACCTCTGTTCGGCTTCCATCTGCTCTCTGCTTTACATGCCCAGCGCTGCCAATTGGCACTCTCAGCATGGGGCAAGAAGCCAGCAGGTGGGTACAGATCTGATGTTCTGAGACCAGCTCTCGTGCCGAGCCCTGTGAAAGAGTATCTCACCGCTAGATAATTACACAGAATAAATGATTGGGTCAATAGTGGCGTATTAAGGTGGAGACCATGGTGACTGTGGGGTTTTAGTGGGGGGCAGTGAGTTAAATACCGGCAGTGCATGATGGTTTTCTATTGCTCTTTATTTAAATAATACTTTTATTGTTTTTTTATGTATCACAGATGCAACAGATGATGTTTTTGTGATGTCATAATGTACTGTATCAGTAGGAGTGTCAACCAACCACTAGGGGGCCTTAACAAACATCCAATGGGGCCTAAAGAAGATTTAAGATGATTTAAAATATGACACAAAACAAAAAATAAAAAGGAAGACATTTCATACATCTTTTTAAAGCTCCAGACTTTTATTAGGTTCAAACTGTGAGTGCTGGGACAGACTTCAAATGTTGTGGACAGCGGGGGGCCTTGAAATCAAAAAGGTTGAGATCCACTGGTGTAGACTTTAAAAGCCGTCAGAAAGTTACCAGGGGTTTTATGATTTAATAGACTTTCACAAGGGGCTTTGTATCTCAGTCTTTTTCATTTTCACAATTCAGTATCTATAATGAAGTACCCACCCCTCTTCATTACTCCGATCTCATTTGCAAAGTTGGTTTTTAAAGGGATTGTTCACCCGAAATGAAAATTCTTCCTTCATTTATTCATCCTAATGTCATTTCAAAACGGTATGACTTTCATTCTTTTGATGAACACAAAAGAAGATATTTTGAACAATGTTGGTAACCGAACAACACTGACCCCCATTGACTTCCATTGTATGGACACAAAACCACTGAGACATTTTTCAAAATATCTTCTTTTGTGTTCCACAGAAGAAATAATCATATACAGGTTTTAAACTACATGAGGGTGACCCATTAACATCCTAACAACCACCTAGCAACGCCCTAGCAACCGTACAGCATGACACTAAATCTAGTTATAACCACACTGTCATTTCAACCAGCGAAATAAGTGAACAAACAAACATTAAGTCCAACAACAATCACACTTTTGTTGACTGGTGTAGGATTCAGCAGCAGCTCTTGTGTGATGAGTTTATAGCAGCCACTAATCTGACAGCTGTTATGAGAACAGGTGATAGTCTACACCCCGCAGGACACACTAGACCCCTTATCTAACAGTGCTCTTACAGGATTAAAGCTTTTGTTTGGTCAGTGGAATATATGATGTGGCTTGGGTGGGGCCATGTTTTAATGTGTATCCTAAACATGCACACTCGGCTTTGTTTGATTTTATTGTAACATGGAGAAAGTTTTGTGTTCTTTAGAAATATTAAATTTCAAATGTATATCATATATATATAATATTTTTATTTTCGATTAATCATTTAGTGCATTTATTTTTATTCTAATTATTTATTTATTGGGTAATGGAAAATCATGGTCATTTTGATATAAGCATAGTGTTGATTAATTTAAATTGTACTCCAAGGTACTTACAACAATACCATAGTACTATTAGGGTATCATATATATGAAGACTTCAGATGCAAAAACCCTCTAAATCCGTCAGCGACTTCTCGTTTAAATGAGCCATCTATTAATCGGTCGGTCGATCGATCGGTCTGTCGGTCGGTCTGTCTGTGTATATATATATATATATATATATATATATATATATATATTACATATTACATAAAACAAATAATCCTATAGATCATAATCCTACGGAAAACGTAAACAATGATGGTCTAGACGAACTTCCTGTTTCTGTTAGCACAATACAAAAGTTGGACAAAATATAACCAACAGAACATTTATAGTTGAATAAAAATGTTAAATGAATATCTTTAAGATTTAATTATATATGTAATATTTAAAAGGAAAAAAAAATTTTAAACAGAAGTGCTGCTGGACTCGTGTTTACACCTTGCGAAGTGATCTATAGTGTATGGTATGGTGTACCTATACTGTACTGTTTGTACATGTACACTGTTTTTATTTTGCAAATTTTTGAATAACAGAAAAAGACAGCAAATTTACAAGAAAACACTTTATTTTACATTATTTTACTGGTGCCCCAGCTGCCGTAAAATAACAGTGTTTACAGGATTTTAAAGTGTAAGTGTTTATTTACAACAAAGTTCTGTGATTGTAGTAGATGGTAAAACCATGATACTTTGATATACTATGGTGCCATGTCCAAAAACCATATTAGTATCAATGTAAAGTTGTCTGTTACTCGGCTTCCCACTTGAAACTGAATTTCTGTGTATTTTTATAATTACAAACAGTGTTTTAATGCCCATCCACTTTATTACACCTACTATACATTATTCCCTGCTGAGCCGGCACTCTTCCATACTCACCAACTGTCTAACAGTTATCATGTTTATACTTTCACAGTCTGTCTAACAGCTGTCATGTTTACTTACATCTCATCCAACTTACAGTTTCTTTAAACAGTCTCTTTATAGTCATTACTAACCATATGGACCTTAGCAAGGCTGATCTAGGAAATCAAAACATAGCCATTAGTGACCTGCAAAGTTAAATATAGACTAAATGCACATATTTTCATCACACGCAGTTTATATGGTTATATTGCACCTGATTATAATTTGTTAGTTTCATGCCTTATGCCTTATAAAAATATAATTTTACAGAATTTTCTGTTATTTTTATAGATTTTACACGTAAAATGTAGAAAAAATAACAGATTAACAGATTTTTGCGTGTATTTTTGAAATACATACAAACGTAAAATTACAGAAAAAGACTACAAATTTACAAGAAAAACAGGGGAAATGTTATTTTACAGTTTATTTCTGGCGCCCTAGACAGAAATGCTAGAAAATGTAAGTTTTTTTTAACAAGATTACTTTTTACAGTTTATTTTTGAAATACGGTCAAAAACTGTAAAATTACAGAAAATGACAACAAATTTACAAGAAAAACGGGGAAAACTGTTTGTTTCATCATGAGACATATTATGAGGTTATCAACTGTAGAGAAACATTCATGGTGTAATAAGGTTTGTCACATACTGTCATGATTCTGCCGCATCATGTCATATTTCTCGTGGTCTAGTGGCAGGATCATGACAGAACCCCATGTTTCATGTGGAGGGGGTAATTTTGGCCCTTGTGGCCTTCCATACATCCTCTCCGATCTCGTCTCTGTTCCTGCCCTCTCGTCTCCTCGTTATTGCTCGTTTATTGTTTCATGCCCTTCACCTGTTCCCTCTTGATTTATCCCCTTTATAATGCCCTTGGGTTTTCTGTCCTGTGCTGGTTCATTGTTATTTGTATGGTGAGTTCCTGTTCTGTGTCCAGTCCAGTCCAGTCTAGTCCAGTTAATTGTAGTCCTTGTTAATGTTATCTTCAGTCTGGTTTCAGTGTAGGTAGTCTTAGTCCTGTATTGTCATGTTGTGATATTCCCTTGTTTTATTATGTTACCCCCTCGTGGGTTTTTGTTTTGTCTTTTATTAAAATGTCTTGTTAACCCCTTACCCGCTGTCTGCGACTGGGTCCTCTTTATCCCTGTATTTCACCTTCCCCCCGGTCCGTGACACATACTGTATATTTCAAACTTTACTATATTAAATGTGTAACCCAGTCACCCCCACCCCAGACACAGGCCCGCGTCTTCCCCTGTTTTTATTGGCTCAATATTATGGGTGAGGTGTGAGTCGTACCTCCCCCAAACTCCCCAGGGAAAGACACGGACGCTCTCCAGCTGTTCTAGGAAGAAAAGCCTGTGTGTTGCTATGTTTATATAGAACAGTGAATAAAGGGCTTTCAAAGGTCACAGGTAGGCAAACAAGTTAAATAATATACAATCGAAAATGGCTTGTATAAAAATAAACTATTAACAGAAAAAAAGTTAACATTTATACATAAACATACATATTTTCTTGGCCCCTCCCATTTGACCCCATTATGTTAATGTTTCCTCAGTAAAGTGAGTCTTTTGACTGGCTCTGTCTGCTGCATTGTTCAGCAGATGGCGCATTAACATCAATTAGCCTCAAATCTTCACCATTGCACACTATATGACATCTGGACATGAGCACGAACCTGAGGCCACAACAGCCAATTAAAACAGACAAACACAGATGCAAGACTTGTGGCTGAAGACTGGACATCATTATTAGAGGAAACATGTGTAAATCAAAATAAGGAAGAATGTAGATACCTGACCTGCAAGGGGTTGTTTTGTGTTAAAACAGCAATAAGTCCAGCTGTTACTTAGTTGAGGATAACTACTGTTAACAGAAGTAAACATTACTAACTTTTCAAAAAGCTCTGCGGTGTTCCAAGGTTATCACAACAGTTCGTATATGTAAATGTATATGTAGGTCCTCAATTTTTACATGCAGAGATGCTCTTATATAGGGAGATGGAAGGTTCTGCAATACTTACTGAAAAAGCGTAACGGCTAACCTGGATCACGTGGCACCCTCAACCAATCATATAATGGCAGTGGCATCAGTAGCCGGAGTTCAGTTTTACAGCAGTTTACGTTGCACAGTTTCGTGTGGATTTGTTTGTTCATATTGTCAATAAATATTGTACAAGAAAGAGATTTTGTTGGTTATCCTGATATCGTTATCGTTTAAAATAGACCACATGACCGTAATTGTAAATGTAATTTATTTGTTTAAATCTGCGAGTCAGAGAAACCACACCTTTATATTTATTTATTTGTTTATTTTACATTCAATTGCATTTAATGTCATGATCAACGCAACAGTCAAGTCGTTACATTTCAAATGCATTTGTTGAAACATTTAATTTTCAAACAACAACAATATAACAATATAATATTTTACATTACTCATGTCCTTTTTCATAAAATTGCATCAGCATCATAAATGCATACGTGCAGTTTTAGTTATTACAGTTCAAGTTTTCTCATAACTGCTGAAACCCGAAAGCCATCCTTCAATATTACATTTAAATCTATGATAATGCCGTAAGTGAGTCCTGCCTGTCGCAACATAAAAAATAACATTTTTATGATAGTAAAATCCACATATTGTTGTGAAACATGTTGAACATTAATGGACAGGCTGTCGATTCCTTAAATGAACAGCTGTTTCCTCTCAAAAGCGATTTATTCAGTGTAGTGAAGCTTATCTTCCATTGACATCCATTCAAAAAACCTGCCTCCTTTCCTGCGTAGGCCTACCGGCGTTAGCATTAGCCGTTACATGTTTTTGGCTAATGGTTGCAGGCTTTCCTTTTAAAATGGCTTTGTTTACATGCATACGGCCCCAGATTGAGAATTTAGTTCTGGAAACCATTTTAATTTCAGCCAATCAAAACGGCCGTTTATGTCATGTGACCAATGACGCTCTATTAGGACTAATTGCAGAAGGCAGGGAAATATAAGTCAATCTCACAATATTAAGAGCTCTAAAAAAATGAAATATCTATTATAGGCCTAATATTTCACAATATTTCAAAAAGTATTGTGATTTATGTCTCTTGCAAAAAAAAACATTTTTAAGAATATATGACTTTGTTTGAAGGGTTGTAAATGGAGAAAGATGCTTTTTGTCTGCCAAATACTACAGATCTCACTTGAAGCTCCATTGAAGTGCCTTCAAATTTGCAGCTATATGTTTACGTCATGCGTTGACATTATTTTCATTAAAACAGGAAGTTAAGGCGGGACATTCATAGTGCCCCCCTTTATAAATAGCCAATGACCTTACAGTATAAAATTTAGCTGCATTCGGGAGACCTCGGTTTGTGATTTTTCCCACCACAAACCCGGAAGTAACGTCTGTCTTTAGTAACATTAAAATGATTGATTAACATTAAAACAACGCCGTTCCTGAAGCTGAAGTGCAAAATGATGTCGTAAAACGTATAGATCCGATAGCGGAAGATCGAGACTGTAAATTTTGAATGCTTATTTCATAAAAATGTGAATTTTGTCAATGTTTTGTAATACAGTCATTTATACATATATTGAAAGCTAACAAATTAATACTAAAAGCAAAAAACTTCAATTTCATAGAGACTTTAATAAGGGTTTCCCATTCTGAGTTTGTTGACATTAAAGTTTACTTTACTGACATTCTTCAGAAAAGAAGGCTAAAATGAACCCTTAATATGGTGCTTTAATAAGACTCGTGCAAAAAAATGAGCCATTATGCTTCCTATTTTAAAGGCATTACCCATGAGGCCTTTCGCCAAAGGAATGGTTTGAAGTATCAACCAATTGAGCTAATAGTTTTTGCCGTTTGGCCGTAAGTCTGTGCACAGCCTTTATAAAGCTTGTACAATTTCAGAGAGCTTTATTTGTGCACTTTTGTCATTATCCTAACCCTTGAGCTTTCTGTGTTTACGTTTAATGGATTTCCAGCAGGGTGAGAGAGAGAAAGTTGCAACTCTGGGCACTTTTAAGAGCCCCCGCTGTTACGACAACATTTATCAGGGGAGCGTTGCACATTTTTTTGGCTGTAGGTTGATTCTTGTCTCGTGAATTGAAGAATGTATTGGTAATGGAATGCTTTCGATCATTTCACTGAATTCTGAATAATGACGTGAACAAAAATGTGCGATTATTCAAAAATCGACTCACAATCGACCAAATCACATTTAGCTTTGAATCTATTAATGTTCACAGTTTTTTTTGTGAGTTAGGTTTAGAAGACAGAATGTCATAAGCTTGGTGTGAAAATAATGGCTAATAAAGTCTGTCTGTGGTGGTACATAATTTACATTCACATTTATCAAAGACAATATTAAGTAACTGGGAGTGTGTAAAACATGGTGATAAAGAACTCATCTGTGTTGTGCATTTGGGTTTCATCAGTCTGGCGAAAAGCAAAACAAATTGACTAAAGTACTTCACAAAATTCGAGGCTATAAATCAATTTGACCTGAAAATGTGAATAAAGTTTTGCTCTGTGTGTCAATTGTCTACGCAGTGCTAACAATGCAGTGTTTCTGGAGACTGTTGTGAGATGTTTTTGACATGACTTCTCACAGACACTCACTTACTCCTGCAGTAAAAGGTTGAATTCAGGAGGCTAATGGTCCTTCTTAATAGAAGTCAGCTGGAGATAAATGAGCTGTTAGCAGAGCTGACGCTGTTGAGATACATCTTGGATAGGAGACCTGGGCTGATGTCAATCTCCGCCGAATTACTTATTAAACTTGGTTTTATCCACAAGTGAAAGAACCAAAATTATTATGAATTTAATGATGAGGAACATTTTACAAGCATGCAAGTACACATTTCATGACATTCAAGAATACAAAAATATACAGTCTGGGGGGGCTTTCAAGGGGGGCTTTCGAGAACCGGTCATCTACATCTAAATTAGTACTGTAGTTTTATGCTCCCTTTTTCTTGAAGCAAACACAATATTTTGATACTTTCTATACATTATTACATTAAAACTGCAATTCAAGACTGAACCTATACTAGACTTTTATCTCATATGAAAGAAAGGCATTGTTTTTTTTCATGTAAGAATCATGCAGAACAAAAGCTAAACTGCAATATTGAAGCATTTTTCATTTTCGCAGACAATTCAAGCTTAATATCAGAGATCGTTCTTTACATGTCTGAAGTATGTTGCAGGAGGACATTGCTGAAAAATAGCAATAACAAAATATTTTCCTCATATTTCACACCATATAAATGACAAGTTAAATATTGTGCAGGGTTGCAAAGTTCACGGTTTTTCAGCAACTTTTAAATGGTTGCGTGTATTGTTTTTTAGTTTGCGAATTTAAAGTGGAATGATTTTGTTGATTAGCGATCGTTCTTAAGGTAAGAAGTATGAAAACCTACATTGTGGTTTTTAATATGGAATATTGTGCAATGCATAAGCGTGATTATTTAGGAGTGGCATGTTTTGAGTTTTGTTATTTAGACTGGGGTTTAGTTTGCCATTGGGACTGATTTTAATGCAGACCCGGCAACCCTGGATTTGTTACCCTTTTTTAAATCTAAAATTCTTGTTTCTGTAGCTCAAGAGCATGACACAACGACAAAGTAATGACTTAAATTCCCATGAAATGCATGGACTGATCAAATGTATATCCCTGATGCACTGTGAGTCCTAAATGTAAAATATTTCCCCCACATTCGCCACCATAAATGACAGATGTAAAAATATTTAAATATATCTAAATTATCAGTGCTCTTAAACGACGGTGCTCTTCAATGTGTCTCTTGTATCACAATAGACCATTCCCATCTATTCTTAAATTAAATCAATTACAAAATATTGAACATATTAAATGAAAACCAATCACTCGTGTTAAAAACTGAAGAAGGGGTAGTAAATGAAAAAAGGCTGTGGTGGAGAAAGCCGGAAGGATCTTAGATGTGATGCCTCATAACTTGCCCCCTTACAATGAGATTAAAGTGACGTGTTATCAATCACGTCAATCACGAAGAAAGAGAATGAACAAAAATAGTGTAATAAATCTGGAATTTAATGCTTACTGTCTGATGTGAGCTTTATATGCAATCAGTTTTTGCTTTCTTGGTTGCATTTATGTTTCACAATCGCACGTCAACGTAAATATGAAAATGTATTACTAACATGTGTAAAGCTAACGTCGAAATCACTCGGTTAAAACAGTATTCTCTCCTATACAATTCAGAAACACACAAACACAAAATGCATTACTTTTTCAAACTCAGTCCATGATTAATTCCCAACCAAACACAGATATCTGTGCGGTCACAATGTCAGAGTTCAGGGCCAGGGGTCAGGTCACACGGGTCACTCGGGGATGTTTAATAGTCATTTAAGGTCAGCTGTTGACGTGAACCCGGAGAATGATGCTCAGGCGGTGAAGGTTAATTAACATATATTGGAGGAGGGCCGTCACAGATCGGATTCCAGTCGAGTGCAGGATCCCAGAGTCAATGCTAACACCTGTGCCTTCCGCTGGGACCAAACACACACCGACACACTCACAACACCCTAACACAATCCAAACACACACACACAGATTTAATCAACCCCCCCCCACCACCACAAACGCTAGTGTTTTTCACATACACACAGGCAGTTAGCACACACACATGCTAATTTCACACTCAGTAGTGTGAAGCCCGTCCGTCCGGGCTCAGATGCAGTCACAGATGGCTGAAGGGAATGGGCTTTTGATATTGTTTCTGACGCCCCTTTTTATTGTAGCAGTTCTTGAACCGGCCCACCATGACCATGAATAACTTTTACTGAACCAATGCTTGTGAGGAAAAATAATACATCTAAATAAAAATAAATCATGTTTGTCATGTTTTTTAGTAAAAATATATCAAGATCCTTAAAACTGAGAAACACAATTGGATTAACTTCACCCTTTTGTGATGTTCGGGTATTTGAAGAGTTCATTTGCAAAAACAGATTTTAAAAATGTTTTTTTTATTGTGCATTCCAATTGATATCAATCAAATTGCAGTTTACTTGTTTTGATTGAGTAATAATAATAACAACAACAACAACAACAAAAAACAGCTAACTAACACAATAAAACACAATAAAACATAACATAACAAGAACATTTTTTGAATAATAAATAATAAAAATATCATATATGTTTTTTACTTTTATTTCAAATAAGCTCTTCGTTTACTAACAAAATTAAATTATGCAATTTTTTTCATTTTAATTGTTTCAATTTATTCATGTTTTTAATCCATATCATGGTTTTTTTAGTACATAAAGTATATACATTTTATGGCTATATCCATATAATGCCAAAATAAAGCCAAATAATGCTGTGGGTCCACTACACCCAGAAACATCGGCAAAGTAACGAAATCATGAACACCATACAAGATTTAATAACTTAATAGTAATTTTAAATAATAATTATTGATGTATTGCACATTACATTGCTGTTCGTGCTTCATAATGACAGCAATATGCCATTTGAGATCAAACATTACAGTTAAAGGTAAATCTCTGACCCCTCTGAGACATCCAGGCTAAAATCTCATCATTTAATTACTAAGCATCAAAGTTTAATCTCCAACATTAATTTCACTATGATTTCAGTCTTTGATATGCCTTACTCTGTTAATATTAAAGATATCAAGATCATATTTTCACAGAATGTTCTTTACATCATGTAGGATGATTTTAGAAACAGTAAATCACACAAAAAACGACTTTACCTGGGGATTCACAGGCAGCGTCACATTTCACTTTATATTGTTCCTACTACAATGTGAAAGAGTCACAACCTTTATTTACCTTGATTTATTGCTGTATTGATTAAAAGACAATAACAAATCTGTCTATATGGACAGACTCATTATTAAGACTTAAACAATGAAGCCGGGCCACCCATGTCTGGGTCTAGATCAAGTAGCAACAGATCTAAATATATACTACACTTTTAAAAAAAATGTATACAGAATTTTTACATAATGTTAAACAAACTGTAATTTTCTGAAATTGTACTGTTTTTTGAAAGATTTTTCACATATTTTGGAAATACGGTAAATAACTGTCAAATTACAGAAAGAAAACAAGAAGCACATGGAAAACTTAATTTTACCTGACAAAACTGCTATTTTACAGTATTTTACTGGCGTCCCCAGCTGCCAGAAAATTACCGGTTTTACAGGATTTTCTTTACAGTGTAGGGCTGTCACGATATCAGACTTTCACTTTGCGATTATTATAAGGATTCACAATAACAATATTATCACAACATGTTTTTTTTTGCTATCTGTCAATTCATCTTTCATTTTGTTTATTTTGTCTCTTATTTTTTGGCCAACAGAGAGTTTGTAACCGTTGTGTGCTGATCTATTTACAATATTATCATCGAATTAACGCAATATTGATAATCACAGTTATTAATATCACTGTTATTGCCAATACCGTTATATTGTGATACCCCCTGCTGTGTACATGTAAACAGACTCTAGTTACGCTTGTAAAGCAGCTCATTGCACATTTGGATGCTAGCTGGCCAATACTAATCACGGTTGACAGGGCAGGATGAGGCAGGGATGAGGGTCTGTACCATCCCGGTCTCAGAAATACCCGCACTAATGCCAGGCTTGTTAGGGTCTGGGCTGCAGCTGTGCCCGTTGATGGGTTATGCCATCTGCCAAACAGGCCTCTGGGACTGAGAAGCACACAGAGACCTTTAATTGGGTTGTGAGCGGGGAGAAATCGCCCCGGCGATATGTTCCAGCAGATAGACTGATGCTGGTGTATTCTCACTGAAAGGTTTCCAAAGCATCCGCAGCGTGTTTAATGGGATCCTAGTCTGCACTTTTGTACCACAGTAGGTCCTCTAATGTCTAACTAATGCTAGTTAAGTTTTCGTGCACTAAAAGCAATAATTCTTTATTCTACATGAAAAAAAAGAATCAATAATTTTTCTTTTCATTTTCATGCACTGCATATCTGTATTATAGACTTCTAGAGGAAATGAGAAAATGTTTTACTATCTGCACTAATAGATCATACTTTGCTTATCAGTCTTAAAGGGATAGTACACCCATAACAATTCTTCATTATTACTCACCATCATGTCATTTCAAACCTGTATAACTTTCCTTCTTATGCGGAACACAAAAGAAGATATATTTTGAAGAATATTGATAACCACACAACATTGAACCCCATTGACTTCCATTGTATGGAAATGTGTTTGTTGTGTTAATACGGCATCCCTATTCAACATTGTTATTTTACCATCACCTCTTTCCATCCCTCACCGCCTGCCTGCTCCACATGGTTACATACAAACCCAAAGCTTTGTTGTCACCATACACATACAGTAACGCTGCCGGTATCCGCTTCATCTCTTTGAAAAGAGTGTGAGAAGAAGTGAGTTTGCACTCCACACAGATTCAATCTGTCTCTACCACCCAAAGGCTCTGGAGCTTTTAATGAGTCACAATAAATTTCACCTTATCTTCTCTGCCAGCTGCTTAATGTAAACAGACACCATCTTGCAAAACCTTTCCACCATGTTTTGAAGCTTAGCTTTAGGTCTGATAATAGCGTTGCATGCGAAATGACAAATCTGGCAAAGTGCAATTTCTTTTAGTTATGTTAAATTCACAAGTAAAGGGTAAATTGGGTGATTTTGTTTAAAGGGGTCATATGGCGCGAATACGTGTTTTTCTGTGTCTTGGTGTGTTATAAGTTGCCCATGCATGTATTAGACACGTAAAATTGCACAAATTAAAGTGTGAGAACAAAAGATGCATTCTATCTAAAAGCGAATGCTCACCCAGACCTGCCTGAAACGCCTCGTGTAACCACACCCCCACAAATCTACGTCAGTTGTGGTATGGTTTGACTAAGACCGCCCAAATGTATACACAAGTAAGGTGGGTGTACCTGTCAGTACAATTGCTTTGGAACCTGATGTTCCAAATATGGTAAGAGGTGTTACATTTCCGTCACACGCTTGCAGTATTCGACCAATCACTACGCACTGGTGAACTGGCCAATCATAGCACACCTCGCTTTTCAGAGCCATGAGCTTTGTAAAAAATCTGCGCGTTGCAGAGAGGCGGGGCAAAGAGGAGATACAAACATGCACAGTATGTGGAAGATACAGCATTTTAGAACCTTAAATCGTGTATACACTTTGCATTACATCTAAAACAAACCATAATATTCGTTTTAGCCGTGTCATTATGACCCCTTTAAGAAATGCTGGTGTTAAATGTGAGAATGTGATCTCACATTAATGTTTCATGCGGGATTACAATATACTGTAAAATATTATTTTAGTTTTATTTGGGACTGTCAAAGTTGTGTATTTCAAGAATCCTAAAATAACCTGACAAACTGAACTGGGAGGGAAGCTTTTTTATGCATAGAGAGAAATTTTCTTCATTCTTTTTATTTATTCCCAAAGGTATCACTGATATTAAAACTAACACATAGATCCAAATGATCTGTGGCATTTTCAGCGTTGGCTGTGTTTCAGTGGTATCTCATTAGTAAGGTTTCCTAGATGCAAATCGGATTTGGGTTTTATTTCCCTAGTGAAATTATTATAGGCTTTGAACAAGATTCAATAAAACAAAACCAAGCACATTTCACACATTTCCTCAAACCCTGCAAGCTGTCCATCCAGATACACTGTTTAACCAGTATGAAAATGGTCTTTGTTCATATGTGGATCTTTTTCACTTTTAAGAGCTCAGTGATTTCAGTTCAGTTACATGCTTTTAATTGTACGTTTCATATTTTGTATTAGTAATTAATGTATTATAAGGTGAACTCTATGCAAATTCTTTATATTCATAAATGAAGCTGTCTTTAAGGGATAGTTCAATCCTTTCATCATTTATTTACCCTCATGGCATTTCAAAACTGTATGACTTTCTTTCTTCTGCAGAACACAAAAGCAGATATTTTGAAGAATGTCGATAACCAAACAACACTGGCCCCCATTGACTTCCATTGTATGGACACAAAACCACTGAGACATTTCTTAAAATATCTTGGGTGAATAAATGAGGGTAAATAAAAAATGTCAGAATTTGTATTTTTGGGTGAACTATCCGTTTAACAGTAAAATCTGCTCAGCTACGTAGTTCAGATATCTGACTTCACAAGGACCGTCATTGTGTGTTTTTAGACGACATTGTTTTCTCTCTCTCTCGCTCTCTCTCCCTACAGTCACTTGTGTGATTACGGTTGAATGGCTTTTCAAAGAGGGAAGCCTCTGGATAATGGGCTCGCCTCTTTGAATGCATGACCCCTGAAGAACCAGGGCTGTATCAGGAGAACAATAACAAACAGGATGTTGGTAGGAACAGATGCATTATGAAGCCTCTTAATCAAACATTATGATTCGCATTCGAAGGGAGAACTATGTTTTTATGCTCATACTTGATTTTGCATCTTATAATTGGAGCAGAATATCATGGGGTGATCTCTTTTAATGACCGAGTCACCACACAGAACACCCTAGCAACCACACAGAGTATTTTATATCTGTCTTAGATCTGTCATGTGGATTAAGATCATATGTTTTTTATATTTTTCATTAAAAAAAAAGAGTCAACATTTGGTTGAACCGCATGGCGGTGAGTAAATGATGATATAAGTTTCATCTTTGGGTGAACCATCCCTTTAACCACTGGATGAGTATTTCTCTGGACGCGACCTTTGACCCACTTTTCAAGAGTTACACAGGGGTCACTGGCTTTTGATGACCCAAGCCTGAGAGAGTGGCGAGATGGGGGTCAGGGCAGTTCATTGTTAAGAAAAGACCAGCTGGTGTAGTGTAGACATTGTTAGACTCTAGTTTTGAGGCAATGTGCTGTTTGACCAGCTGAAGAAGATAAGAGGGAGACTGAGGAATATACATCACTACTAATATTATTGGTCAGACTTTTACATATTCATCTATCAAAGATTTAAACAAACCCCTATCTCCATGTAATAAACCTCTAATTGTTACTTGCACAGTATTCGAAGCAAATGAATGATATTTCAAATTGCACGGCTTATTGAGGAGACTTGAACTGATTGAGTAACCTGAGCCATGTTTAGAAACCAGAATATCACAGATTTTGATTTGGACAGCAGAAACTCCCTAGAAATCACTCGGAACATCCTAGCAACAGCATAGCAATGCTCTGGCAACCCATTGAAACACCCTAGCAACTGTATAGCAACGCCCTGGCAACCACTTGAAACACCCTAGCTACTGCATAGCAATGCTCTGGCAACCACTTGAAATACCCTAGCTACCACATAGCAACGCCCTGGAAACCACTTGAAACACCCTAGCTACTACATAGCAACGCCCTGGAAACCACTTGAAACACCCTAGCTACTGCATAGCAACGCCCTGGAAACAACTTGAAACACCCTAGCTACTGCATAGCAACGCCCTGGCAACCACTTGAAACACCATAGCTACTGCATAGCAATGCCCTGGCAACCACTTGAAACACCCTAGCTACTGCATAGCAACGCCCTGGCAACCACTTGAAACACCCTAGCTACTGCATAGCAACACCCTAGCAACCACTTGAAACAACCTAGATACTGCATAGCAACACCCTGGCAACCACGAACAACACCCCATTAGTTCAAAAACTTTCATAACCAAACAGCATTGGCCCCCGCTGACTTCTATTGCAGGTATAACAAAACCACTGAGACATTCTCAAAATATCTTCTTTTGTGCTCCACAAAAGAAAGAGTCATACACAGTTTTCAAACCATTTGAGAGTAAACAAATGATGACTGAATTTTTACTTTCGGGTGAACTACCCCCTTAAGGCTTCACTAAACACTAAAATGGAGAGAAAGTGAGCGATTATCAGGAGGAGAGAGATTTGAGTGGGTGAGAAACAGCATCTCTCTCTCTCTCTTGCTATATCTCTCTAATGGAGTGATATCAGTGGTGTTCAATGACAGATTCATGAGCAAGCATTTGGCATTTAGAAATCAGGCATCAATAATCCCTCTGTGCTTTGCAGATGTCTGCCATTGATTTATCTGCCTGTACAAATGGGCCACGTCCCTCCCCTTCCCATTTTAATAGACTGAAAAAATATTGCTTCCTGTGCTAGACGTGGGGGCGGGTGGAGGTATCGCTGCTGTGTGACTGTGCTTTCACAATACTACGATTCATGCTTCTATGTTAGCGTTTTAACACTTGATGACAAATGATCAGTGTGAAGATCTGATCTGTGTGAACTGTTGGATATGTGTTGGGGCTTGTTGCAGTTTCTTTATGGTCATCAGAACTGTATTGTCACATGTAAAATACCACCCTGATCTCACTGGAATTTGCAACTATTTTACGAGGTTGTAAATTGTGTTGAACATTTTTTTTTCTCGATAAACATGCAAATGCAAGTACATTTCAATTATTCCAGTTATCCTTGCATATACCATATATAAGTGTGCAAATATATACATGCTAGTGTGTTTTTGTAGGTGACTATGTTTGTGTTGTGGATCCACAATAAACAGTTTTCTTGTTTAGTTTAACCCCATGTGGAAAATAAATAAAACATGAAAAATATAATAAATTATTTTATATTTATTTATTTTTTGATAAATAATAAAATGATTTTAACACCCATTCAGGATGAGATATTCACATTTTATAAAGAAAATATTTTAACTATTACATTCAAACAATAAAACTTGTAAGTGTTTTTGTTCACCACTAAGACAACCCGAATGTACAGAGTATAAACCACATCTGCGAAAATCATACACCTATCTGTCATTTAAAGGTTGATAAATAGAGAGATATCATTTGTCTTAGCCCACTATGGTGTATTTAATCCATCAGGAGTCTTTCAGACTAAGTAAAATATATTACAAGAGGAAAACATCTATCAGCAAGCCAAAGTGGCGGTTTTAAACAAGATCTGTTCTTTCAAGTCTGCTTAAAACATTTCAGAGACTGTGGTAATTCGTGGTAGGAAAGACAATGGTTTTAATGAGTTTTAACATGTCACTTCCTGTGGTTTGACACTTCCTCTGCTGTCAGCTAGCGGTTAGCGAGAATAGCTGCTCTGCCTTTTTGTGCCGTGGCTAACTGGCCTGAAGCCAGAATGTGTCTCTCTCTTAACTGTTGTAATGAGTGTCAGGGTAAAGATAGCCTTGTGCGGCCATGACACTGCTATTTGTCACATAGAAACTTCCACTGAAAGAGTGAGAAAAGGAAGATAACGGGGAGAAAACTCAAAGAGGAGGAAATTAGCGGCATGCTGCAGTGAAAGATAAGTGCAGAAATGGCAAAAGATGAGAGGAGAGAGATGAGCGACGTGTTAAGACGAATGTTCAGTCTGACAACGTTCTCAGCAGTGTATTGTGGACATAAATCACTCAGTTCATTATGAGAGAATGGCTGTTACTTGCAGACCTGCAAGCATAAAGTCTGTTAGCATAAAGTCTGCACTGCAGAGAGGAGATTTGTACTGGAAAACAAGGCAAAAATACGAAGAATTCTTGAATCAAGATGCATTTTCTTGATGAGTAAAATGACCTGTCTTGTTTTTAAACCCAAAATATGAAATTTCAGCGAATTTGTGCTTAAAACAAGCAAAAAAATAATAATCTGCCAATGGGGTAAGAAAAATAATCTTGAATTAAGGTTGACCTTTTTCTTAGTCACTAAATTCAAGATTATTTTTCTTACCCCATTGGTAGATTTTTTTTTTGCTTGTTTTAAGCACAAATTCGCTGAAATTTCATATTTTGGGTTTAAAAACAAGACAAAATTCACTGAAATTTCATATTTTTTTTATCTAAAAACAAGACTGATTTTCTCAGGTCATTTTGCTTATCAAGAAAAAGTATCTTGATTGAAGAATTTTTTGCCAATTGTACTGGAAAACAAGACAAAAATAATATGTAAGAAAGTCATTTTTTGCAGTGTGGTTGAGCTTATTCTGGTCAGGAGCCACCTGTTTAGACAGGAAGAGACTGATATGTCAAAATTTGAACAAAAATGTGTCATTCTAATATCAATAATACTACAAAAGAATGTAAAATGTAAAAAAGATATTTTGAGAAATGCCTCAGTGGTTTTGTGTCAATGAGGGCAAATGTTGTTTGGTTACCAATGTTCTCCAAAATATCTTCTTTTGTGTTCTGCAGGGAAAATGTATACAGGTTTGGAATGACATGACAGTGAATAAATATTCATTTTTGGGCAGTATTGGGGTAGTTTTCATTCAAACGTGCCTATAAACATTTAATACTATTAATCTGGTGCTCAATGTATCATCCCAGTAAATCGCAATACGTTCATAACAATTGATGTTTCTGGGTTACCAAATCGATTGAAGTGGGCCACCTGTCAACTCACATCGCTGTATGCACATCTGTGTCTTCAATGGGACAAGCACCCTAGAAAGAAATCCCTCATGCTCATGGTGATACTATCTCCACCTGCTCCTCAGATGAAGATGCCATTGCAAAAGAGCTCACACAAGCTGTAGAACCACTGTCTTCATTCTTTTTAAAATAAGAAAACATTGTTCCTGAAGTCCTCATGGTTGAGGATATGTTGTATCAAAGGATCCTTAAGGAATGCATAAAGGAATTTCATTTGGTTACAAAGCACAAGGTCAAGCTCCAGAATGGTGCTCCCAAACCTGAATTTGGCGAGTTTGACAGTACTCCTGACTCAGCCCAGGGCTACAGAGGAGATACGAATGTCCCAGTTTCTCAGACGTGGATTAATCCAGGCCATGCACAACCAACCTTTGTGCACCTGCATTTACCACGAACCCACGGAGGTCATAACGAACACCTTCATTGACACACATCTTAACTTACAGGGTTTACTGCACATCATGTGCACAAGGTTTCCTTCTGCTGTTCAATTTTAGTCGACAGGTTCAAAAAGAAATAACAAGCTATTCGGCTAACAAGCTAGGGATCTTCAGGACTGGTGGTGGATAGCACAGAAACCAAATCAAAATAAAGCTCCTTCAACAAAATAGTCAGAAATCCAATTCTGGAACGTATTCCTGTAAATTCAATAGATGCTTTTTGATCTCTGTTGGTTTTTATGTCAGCAATTTGTCAGTTTCTCCATCATATATTTAATGTTTAAGGCCGGCGTCCATGCACTGCCCGTTTCAAAGCCTTTCTACTGAATCGATTTCTCAGCTTTGACTTGATCACAATGAAGTGCTTGGCTAATCTCTGAGACATTCTCTTGAGACATTCTCTCAAGGTTTTTGGGCTTTATAGTTTTTGCAAGGTCATGGACAGTTTAGCTTTGGGTTTTTAACAGATGTAATATATTCCCCTGCTCGGTGGTACTTTGCAGAACTTCCACCATCACCATCAAAATAGGCTTGAGATGGCTTTCTTTTCTTTTGACTTTTTTCAGTAAGTATCTGATATAGTGCCAAAACAAGACCTTCCGCTTGTCTGTCCAGAGGGCATCGCTCTGAGATCAAGACATTGTTCTGACCTTAACTTGTTTATTTGGAGTTAAGGCTTCACTTTGTGCATCCATGCATGTCAAAGTTGACCTCAAAAAAACTTTCAATACTTGTTTCAAACATAAAAACTTGTTTTTCTTGTGACTGTAAAGAATTTCTAAAGTATTTGCTGGTCAGCTTTTGGGCTAAACTATAGCTGCTTATCTACCATCTGACCATTGCAATGGTTACCATTATATTTTTACTTGAGCCAGGTTCGGCATGGCACGTTTACAATTTCTCTCTAGCTAACCAAACGTGCTATTTGAGAGAACTATATGAATGTCCTCCAAAATTCAAATGCTATTTACATGTCAATCCATCTTTAACCTCCTGCGGCAATCACTGACGCATTTGTATTACATTGTTAACAAGCCTAACAGTGGAAAATGAAACCATATCCATACCGGCTGGGCCGTATCGTCACGGAATGGAACGATTATACAGTGGTAGAAAAGCGTCTTTAATGTATTGTGTGCACTTGCATTCGTTTCAATTTTTTACATTATACAATCTGAATAACGGTAAAATACTGTACATTGATGCTAAAGTAGATCGTTGGCCCCTAAAAAATACTATAGTGCCCTAATGTACATACAGTTATAGACTGTTTTAACATAATGTCCAAACTCATGATTTAAAGAACGCTGAGAAAGACTGAATTTAAAGGGGCAATGAATTAAGACCTCAATTTTAACCCAAGCTTTTGTTATATAAGAGGGAATCGTATTCAAGCGAACATACTGTAAGCGTCAGAACTGAAAACACCCTTGTTACTGAAATTACAACTGTTACTGATACGAACGCCAGGTCCTGGAATGCACCTATCATAGATAGGCTGAAACCGCCTCCACAGAAGAATATCAACGACTACTTCTCTAGCCCCGCCCACTGGTTCACGAATGACTTTAGCCACACATAGTACACACTCCCGCATTTGTGATGATTGACAAACTGGTAACCATAGCGACATATTTTTTGGCTAAAGATTTGTTTTGTACGTCAGTTTAAACTAAACTGCTGATATGCATCCATCACACAGCGCTCTTTTGCTGTGTTGCCATGTTTGTTATTAATAAGCTTTTATGCTTTTTGTTTGATCTTAGATCAAAAAGCCTCGGCACTTAGGTCTTAATAAATGGCCTGTTGCAGATTTTAATATTTTTGGTCTTGTGTATAACAATGTATAAACAATTTGCATTTTAAGGTTTGTTTTTGTCTTGTATTTATTTGCCTATTTTTTCTGTGAAGATCTGGCAACCCTGTCACTTTAGCGAAGGGCTCTCGAGAGCGGCTAGCCCGTGTCATATGTGCAAAAGTGAGGACTTGTTTCACTGTTATTTTTATTTAGAGCAAACAAGCAACAAACATACAACATTGTGCAGCGCCTGAACACAATGTTGAACACAGTCGCTTACCTCGGATTCTGATATTAGGAATGCGTGGTTGAAGTTTATTTTTAAGTACGTTCCTGCTCACGTGGGTGAAACATTGAGCATTTTTTCGCGTCATTTCACCGTGGATTCCTTTGTGAACAAGGCGCTGGATTTGCGGAGAGACTAAAATTAAAAAGCAGTGCTGTGCAGTTAATATTGGATCCGACAGGAATGGCGCAGCAGTAAAACATATTTGTACTATGCGTCACTATTGCTTTGTTAGAAATCGCTTGATATGTCCTGATAATGTGTAACCTAACATTACGAGTCTAACCAAATTCACAGAAGGCTCCATCTAAGTTTACTATGCAAACTGCTATCCCTATCCAATCATACCAGTGGGCGTTTACTTCCAAGTCTTCAATGCGGCACGAAAATTAAAACCGAGCGTTTCTCCAGCCGGCCTCAAAACCAGGGTAGAAAATAGCCTATTACTTATTGATTTGGATGTTTTCGAATGTAAAAACCACGCGAACGTCATAAGTAGACCTCAGACAACAGTATGAAATAATAAAAACGGCCAGTTCAGCACACATTTAAAGGGGTCATACGACACGGCTAAAACAAATATTATCATTTGTTTTAGATGTAATGCAATGTGTATACACGATTTAAGGTTCAAAAACACTGTATTTTCCCACATACTGTGCATGTTTGTATCTCCTCTTTGCCCGCCTCTCTGAAAGCTCATCGCTCTGAAAAGCGAGGTGTGCTATGATTGGCCACTTAACTGGTCGAATACTGCAAGCGTGTTACTGAAATGTAACGCCACTTACCATATTTGGAACATCAGGTTACAACGCAAATGATATGGACACTGTGTTATTTGTAAGGTTAAGGCCCAGTGCTGCTCTGTAATAGGATGTGACAGTAAAGGAAGTGTGAGGTTACTTTCACTCATCACACATTTCACGCCTCAACAAACCCATTAAACAGTAAGGCAGCCAAAGAGAGACATAGCAGCTCTGTTCCAAAACCTGAGGTTCCCCTACCTAGACAGCATTTTAGAGCATCGTACGTGTGTTTCCAACATAAAACGTGTTTCATAAGGCTGGTGGCTTAAGTTTAAGCCATCACAGTCTTTCCCAGATACTTAGATAGGTCTACTAGTCCATCCAAACAGCCTTTTTTAGCCCATGTTTGTGTGTTAAGCATTGAATGTGCTTATTAGCATAGCATGTTAGCATAGCAACTTATGCTAACGTTAAAATTTGGGTAAATTGTTCTCATTTTTGTTGCTCAAGTTATTGCCTTTGTAAGCTATTTCAAATCAATTCAATTGTAATGTGCCTTAAAATACAGATGCCTATGTGTAAGAAGTACGCAGCAAGGTTGACTTTAGAACTGATCTAGTATGCACTGTACCTTTCTACAGGGGTCTTCAAACCGGGGTCCGGGGATTTTTTTGCAGAAAGTCCAGAGAAAACTGTTATTAATAAATATGCCTAAATAAATAACAAATAAACTATATAAAATGTTTTTTGTTATATTTTACAGAATTTTCACATGTTTTTGAAATTTGACAAAAAAATGTAATTACATAAATTTTACAGGTTTGGTGTAAAATATCATGACAAACATATAATTTTACTTTACAAAAAATGTAAGTTATTTTTCTGGTGTCCAAGCTGCCGGATTATTACTGTTTTTATGGGCATTTTTACATTAAAATACTAAATGTGGTCAAACTAACAACAAAGTTGTTAATTATTGTTTTAATATATTATTTATATTATTATTTATATATATGTATGTGTACATTATATTACGTATATTACAGTTAATTATTATTTTATTATTTATAGTCCCATTATTAGATCACTACCAGCCTGATTTTGCTTGGTGGCTAATATAATTCATATGAATTTGTACAAAGTGAATGATACAAAACCATATGATTATTAGAAAAATTGAGCAATAACCATCACTAGTGCAAAAGCAGATTGTACTAAAACAGACAAATGAGATGTAATGAATGAAATGATCCACCGCATAAAAAAGTTACAGTTTGCCATGGGATTGTTGTCTGCTGTCAAATAAAAGAAAATTGTATTTCGTGGTTGCTATGCAGTTTGTGATCATGCGTATCCCATGTTCATTTATCCATTTACATTGTATTTAACAATATATGAAAGCCTTCCATTTAGACACTGACCTTGTCTTTAAGAGTTACACATATCTCAGTCTTTAGTGTCACAGAGAGGTTTTTTAACCTCAGGTTATTTAGACAAACTCCTCTTGTGACTTTGTGTGTGTGTGTGTCCATGCATGTTTGTGTGTGCGTGTGTGTTTGTATGTGTATGTGTGTGTACAGACAGCCTCTCTTTATCCAGACAGTTGCCTCGGAGCAGTTTGAGGTTAAAGGCCACTTGCTTGATGGCACAATTTTGACATGTCAGTTGTAAGTCTTCAGTCATCCTTTGTTTTTTTGTGTCGGTGGCCCACAAGACCCCACCATACACATAATACACCCCTATTACTGTTGCTTATAGCTTTATCAAACACACACGTTCGTCCATTTCATCGTTTTCTTCCTGACAACGGTTTAATTCGGACTGTGAAATATTCCTGCAGTTTCACAGCAGCTATTAAATAATACATCGCTTTAAATTATTTAAGATGTAGCACTTTGCTGTAGTTACCTTTAGATGTTCCCAATGGATTACATTTTTGGAGAATATGTACATGCATTACTGGATTTTGAAGTCTGCAGCTTTCACAGTTAAAGGCAGAATATGTGATCCTGTCCAGAAACATTTTTTGTCATACTGGTTGGAAATCTCTTTACATCCTGATAGCAATCAATATGTATAGTGGTCAAATAATATTTTTATAATTATATATCGTCTGTGAAAGGAGTAGAACCAAAAAAATGTAGGGAGAATGGCGGACAATCAGCAACAACCAAACTTTCCTGCGGAACCGACAACAAGTAAATACAAAATGAAAGTCAGTGAAAAAGCAGTGACGGAAAAACATCTGGACCATGAAAGAGGAAAAACTCGAATTAACATCGGTTCAGCTTTTACACGATGGAGAGCTCCAGCAGGCAAAGGGTGTGAAAGACGATACCATGATTGCTTTCTTTCTTTTGGACAGGTATGTACATGCTTCGAGAAGAATTTAATGGATTTAGTTTGTAATTCGTTACGTGGATTTACGAAATACATTCATGTGTTTGGAGGAGGTGTGGCTTTGGACGGCGAATCGCATAGAGGGTGGGATTATAATTTCAGTGCTAGCAGGCTAAAATTAGCACCTTTCCAAATCAACCACCCCACCTTTAAACCACATTGTGTTTTGGACTATTCTGCCAAAATCTATTTATTAATCAGTATCTTTATATTTCTTTGTATAATATAGACAGAATATACCTAAGGTGCAAAAGTTCACATATTTATATTTGTTTAGTATTTGTTTTGGATGTTTTTAAAAGGAGTCATATGGCGCGAATATGTGTCTTTGGTGTGTTATAAGTTGCCCATGCATGTATTAGACACGTAAAATTGCAAAAATGAAAGTGTGGGAACAAAAGATGCATTCTATCTAAAAGCGAATGCTCACCCAGACATGCCTGAAACGCCTCGTGTAACCACACCCCCACAAATCTACGTCAGTTGGTGGTATGATTTGACTTAGAACTCCCAAATGTATACGCAAGTAAGGTGGGCGTACCTGTCAGTACAAATGCTTTGGAACCTGATGTTCCCAATATGGTAAGAGGCGTTATTTCCGTCACACACTTGCAATATTCGACCAATCACTACGCACTGGTTAACTGGCCAATCATAGCACACCTCGCTTTTCAGAGCGATGAGCTTTGTTAAAAATCTGCGCGTTTCAGAGAGGCGGGGCAAAGAGGAGATACAACCATGCACGGTATGTGGAAAATACAGCGTTTTTGAACCTTAAATAGTGTATACACATTGCATTACATCTAAAACAAACGCTAAAATTAATTTTAGCCGTGTCATATGACCCCTTTAACATAACACTAAAAGCTATAGCCTACTTCTTATGTTCTACCAATATAATATAAGCAATAGAATGACGTCACAGCTCTGCTTTTTGAATCAAGATCCATTTGTTTCATTCTTAAAACAAGATACTGTACATCTAGATGATTAGCAAAATGTCATTAGGTGTCTCTGTTTTCAGAAGAATAGAAGAAGAGTTTTTATGCCTTTAAACAATAAAGAATGTGAGTTAATCATAAATAATAAAAAAGTGTGTTGTCTCTGCTTGTGTTTTTGTTTGCATATGTGTACGTGTGTGTGTTTGTGTGCGTGAGAGACTGAGAAATACTGTGTGTGTGTGTGTGTGTGTGTGTGTGTGTGTGTGTCAGATCTTCTCTCAGGGCGCAGCAGATATCCTGCTGTTATCTCTATAACCCCCCCTCATTCACACAGTGAATGGGCTCATGACCGGGTTCCTGACCGCCGTTGCCACAGCGACCGTGTCAGACACATGCTATTTTCTCAATAATTACTCAACAAGGGAGAGGAGGAGATTGGAGGACTGGAAAAGGAGAGGAAAGCCGCTGCTGTTTCACTACGTGCTCCATTTCCCCAGGATTAATGGAACCGTGTGCTGAGGGATCAGCGATGATGCTTAAATGAAGAGATGATTTATTATAGAGAAATGAATGAAGGCAAATTACTTCATACTGCATTATTTTGAAAAGTGGCTTGCGTGTTGATGATTTCTTCCTTTTTGAATGATGTGTGTGTGGAATTTTAAAGGAATAGATCACCCAGAAAAATTAAAATGATGTACTTTAAACTGGCATCCTGACTTGTCAAGCTCCAAACATAAAAAAGCATAAAAGCAATGATTGATTGATTGATTGTTTGTTTGTTTGTTTGTTTATTTATTGATTTATTTGTTTGTTTGATTTTTATATTACTATTTTTTTCAAAATGTATGTAAATAATTTAGATGTTCACAGTAACATTGTACAATACTTACTGCAGTAAGAGAGTTTTATTGTGCTTGTAAACTACTTAGTCAATTTTCAAACAACTAACCTGAATATTACAGTTTTTTTCGTTTGTTTGTTTGTTTGCTTGTTTTAACCTATTGTTGGGTCAAGTATAGACACTTTTTGGGTTATTTCAACCCAACAGCTGGGTTTGTCCCATTTTGACCCATCACTGGGTTGAAAATAACCCAGCCATTTGTAGAAACCAAAGTTGAATGATCCTATTATTAATTTGGAACACATTGTACAATAGCTTTCACAAAAGGTTTCACATGTTATACAGTGTTTTTTTTGTGCACATTTTTGATAAACATACAGATTTGATGCAAGTGTGAATATCCATATCAGTTGACGGATTTACCTATTAGTATTGACATGCAAAACAAATGCATGCATATTAGCAGATGTTGTGGACAGAATGTTCATGTCAACAAGTCTGATCATGTCACGGCTTACAGTGAAGAGAAATGCCGCAGGGCAGCTTAGCTTTGAGCAACAAACGTATTGTGAGGAAAAAAACAATGTGGCCATTGGCAAAATCCCTGTTTAAATGGGGTGCATCCAAAAAACACATTGTCAGAAATGGAGATGATTGTCGAGGGTGCTTTCAAAATCATCCGTATTCTTGACCCCGGTGGTTTGAGCGCACCGATTGGCAATGTGAGCGTTCAGCTGCCACATAAAGAACAGCAGAGGACATTGTCATTAAACTAGATGATCTTGTTAAACTGGATGATTTAAGCGCTGAGGTTATTGTTCGTCTGGATTAATGACATTTTTTAAAGGGACCAGGAACAGCTGTTGAGTGTTAACAGAAATATGTTATTACACCGCAAAAACCTATGGGATGACCATCAGGGACTCACAACACTTACAGTAAAGTGTTGAAAACCTTAAACGACACAGCTGTGATACCAACTGATGTACAAGACTGCTAACACCGGAACATCATCATAGACTTCCACTGAGGGTCTGTTCACATTGATGGACAGATGATACAAAATGTACAATTCCAGTGTTATGGATGCCACAATTTTCACTCAAAACCTAAAAATATAAATTCTCAGAGAATGTATTTATTACCAGTATATTGAATCATCTGTTTATATTTGACTAAACCCATGTTGATATAGTACAGACATCAGAAGAATATCAGTCTATGCACAAGTTTTCTGTTTAAAGAGAGGAAAAATTAATATTTTATGGATGTGACAAGAAATATGTTTTTCAAAGAAGTGTTTAGGAGACAACATACTTCAAATGTGCAAATTAGAAGCAATAATACCAACAAATGGAGAAGGGATAGCTCTTTATAGAACATAAAATAGTTATTTTATTTTAATTTTCATGTGCCCTTTTATAAGGAATATGGACCATTATGGATCTGACAATTCACTTACTATGGAAAACCATGCGTTAAAAACACAAAAAAACTGCTTTAAAAACTTTAAGAGAGACTTCACACGGGTATCCACCAAATATTGACATCTGATCTGTCCATATGGTAAACATTTCTCATTTCCATGGAATTGCCCAAATAGGAAAACCATCAGATTTACACAAAAAAGCCATTGGTTTTTATAATCAAAGATGAAATATCTTTAATATCTTAATTATTTATCCTAGACATCGATGAGATTAAATGGAGAGCAAATGGAAACTTTAGCTTTTTTGGGGGGAGAAAAGCCCCAGTAATCTCAAAATGTGCACAAGCGGACCAGCTTCCATTTCCCAAATGATGCTTATTTAAAAATGTAAAAATGCAAAAAAAGGATTAGGTTTAGAATGAAGGTCAGGGAAACCGTATTATGTCAGTAAAAACAATAGATGTCTATAGCAAGTCTCCACGAGGATAACAAAACAAACATGTGTATACTGTATTTGTGTGTCTCTCTGTGTGTGTGTGTGTGTGTGTGTGTGTGTGTGTGTGTGAGAGAGAGAGAGAGTATGTGTGTGATCTGAGCTTTTTAGTGAGCAGCAAGGTCAAAGCAGTGAGGTGCATAAATGCATTGTGGGATGCTGTGAGATTGCGTTCCCGCTGAGTGGAGATAAATCATGTCAGTTCCACAAGTACACGAACGCACACACACACCTACAGGTCCACACACAGTCGTACAAACACCAGGAGCACGTGTGCTGCCCAACCACCATAGTCTCTCTTTGTCTTCCCCCATTGAATCTGTGTGTGTGTGTGTGTGTGTGTGTGTGTGTGTGCGTGCGTGCGTGCGTGCGTGCGTGCGTGCGTGTGTGTGTGTGTGCGTGTGTGTCTCACAGCTGCAGGTGCCTCTGTAATCAGTTAACTGTCACACATACGCACACACGGAGAACCAAAAACACACGCAGATAAAGTGCAAGTATCATTTATACAGCAGGCATAAACACATCCTCCTCTTTTTGACTATTAGCACTGTGGTCTGTCATTTGATCACTCAATAGACAGACACACAAACATTCGTGCTCACTCAAGGATGCCCTGCAGCTATGTAGTGTGTGTGTGTGTGTGCGTGTGTGTGTGCATGTGTGTGTGTGTGTGCGTGTGTGTGTGCGTGTGTGTGTGTGTGTGTGTGCGTGTATGTGCAGTAAGTGAGAATCAATTGGAGATGGACGCTTAAAGGCTGAAATGGAAGGTTTTAAACTCCTAGTCTCTTCTTTCTGAGAGAGGGAGTGAGAGGGGATGTGGTAAACTCAGATTTACATCATGGTTTTTATGTCTGAACTCCTTCATTTATTTTGCATAAATAACTCTGCATTATTTAGAGTGTGCTTGGTTTATAGAGGTGATCTCATTGTTCAAGAGGCATGAATCTCAAACCTTAGAATATTTTCTTTTTGCTTTAGGTTCAATGCAGATTTATTGTTTAGTAAAAGCATTTTGGTCATATTAGAATTTGGATGAGTTTTCTGTGATAATATTTATAGCGAATGTTGTGGAAATACGTCTTAATAGCTTAGCCTAACAGACACATTATTTATTTCACGTGCTTCATTTACATAAAGTACTTTGGCATCGTATGGTCCAAAAAATCATTCTGGTTGCTTTCCTTGCTTAACGTTGTCTTCTTAACATTAAAATATGATTTCATATCAGTTGAAGTTGCTTAGCTATTGTATTGATTAATCCATGTTTGTTTCATGAATGTCTATATGCATATTTATTCAGTTTTTTGTGTTGTGTATTTCAATTGATTCAGTTCTACAACCTGGACATTTTTGCAAACGCTTTTAAACATTACACACGGTTAATGTCTACAATTGAATTGACATTGTTCTATTGTATCTGGTTTGTTTGGTGGGTGTGGCCAATTTGTTAATCTTATTATATGAACATTGATATCATTTGTTAGGTCATATATTTAGTTATTTATTTTAACATTAAACGTTAACATTGTTATAAGTTACAAATCGGATACATTTATGATAAGTAATAAAATATGGAATGCCTTTTGATCACTAAGTCAGTTTAACGAAAGCTTGACTATAGTGAGTCTACATCATTTTAATTTGATCATTTCAATATTTTCATGTATTTGTATTATTTTTGCTATGTTTTTTTTTAAAGGAAATCTAAATGTGAGAGCCCGTCGATATCACACACACATCTCCATAACGCATCCCTTTAACACACACACACACGCACACAGTCAAATGTTCAGAGTGTGACCTGACCTCCATCCTCTCGGACCTCAGTGTGAGGGAGGTCCGTCACCCTTGACTGTGGCTCTGCCTCCGGGGGCGGATCAGTGGAGCAGGTGCAAGCGCCGCCTTCACTCCCTCGCTCACACTCACTGCGGCGCGCTGCGCGCACTCCACCGCCGCGCCGCCGCCAGAGAGACGCGATGGATTTATTCCTGCACTAGATACATGGGAAATACGCTTTTACTCCGTTTTAAGGTAAGTTCTCATACGTATGTTGCGGTAAAAAGATTTCGACCAAAGCGCGCTCTGTTTGCTTTCATTGCTCGAGCTTTTGTTACGGGGCATCATCGCGTGCCGGGGAAACTGCGCGGTCGTGCGCTTTGTTTTCATTGATAGTCGTTACGGTCCATCCCGTAAAATATTATTCAGCATTTTCTCTGAATACTCTTGATGCGAAGAGGCACGAAGGTCTTTCGTGTCTGCTATTGATTTTTTTTTATCGCACATTTGAACCTAAATGTCATTTTGGACGCATTTGCGAGCTTTTCGCGTTTTATTTGACTCATCAAATACCCCAAATTGTTTTTCTGAGTAAAACCTTTGGTTTTCTGTCTGTGGGAGAGAGATCAGAGAGTCGTGGTTGAGTTATATGACCTTCGGCTTTTCTGTAACCTCAAGGTTAATTTTCCATTTATCTCCCCCTTGCTTCTCGTCTAATTCATTACACTTATAAACATCGATCTGGCTTTGCCTCTGGTTGTGAGTCCAAACACAACAGTATCTTAATGTATAAACATAATGCAAGAAAACAGACTGTCATGCTTTTAATGTTTCATTTATTCGTTGATTTTATTGTTTATTCATAATATTAATATTGATTTGATGTTTATTCATCCTATTAAATGTAATATGTTTGACTGACTGGTCGGTACAGTACAGCCTCCTGTCTGCGTGTTTACACTCAAGTTTCAGTTTCTAAACGCTCCCATTAAATGAATGCATTGTGTAAAACACATTTAAACCCGCAGCCCGTCCGTGTGCACCTGGCAGCACCTGAGTTTGCATTAGTCCCTCTGACTTTCTAGATAACGGAGGTTTTGTTTGGCACTTGCTGGGTGTGAAAATGAGAGTTGTAGTTTGTCTTTGTTGAACAGGATAGACTGGATCTGTAGGATCGAAAAGGAGGAGCTGTTTAATAAGAAGTTACTGTAATTATTGAGTAGGCTACATCCACACAAAGTCAAAGATTAAATCTGTAACACATACAGGTTTTGATCAGGGTACACTGAACAATGCGTGGGGTGTGCGTTGAAGTATGCGTGTGGCTAGTCTTGCAGGGCAGGTATAGTGTTTGATGAGAATTAGTGGCTGTACATTTGGCGTGTTTGCCTATGATCACGGTAAAGGTTCAAGTTCAAGAAGAAAAAACAACTGGTATCTCCACATGACAATATACAAACACTAAAGCGCAGTGCAAATGTAATGGGACAATAAATATGTCGCTCGACCTGTACCAGCGCACACACTGCACTGATAGAATGATTTATGTGAAGAGTGTTAGTGTATCTCGGAAGGAAATTGAGATGAGGGGTGAGTAAGATCTGTCGTTCACCATATGACTCCACTAGACTAGCGACCAGTTTGATATCAATTATCTGTGTTTTTCAGTGGTTTGTTGTTATTTTTAAGCAGCCAAAATGCCCCCTAATGCCTTTTTAAATGTTTTTCAGGAAATGTTGGTTTTGTACATAAACGGGTATATCTACATTAAATGGTGTACTCTTATGCTTTCTATCAGAATATTGCATGTATTTTAATGGTAAAAAATCAATTATTGTAAAATGATTCAGTTATGGAATCGATAAAATGCATGTAATTTATCATCTAAATGTATTGGAAATAGGACTGTCACGATATCCGCTATTCGCGTCAATGTTATCGTGGACAGAAATTGTGTAACGATACCATCACGGTATCTATTTTTAAGGAAACAAGTAATGCTAGAATTCATCTTTAATTTAGTTTGTTTTGTGTTTTCTCCTTTGATTGCCCGACACATCTTTCTTAAGTCAACATTTAAAACGGATGCTGAATTACAATATTAGTAGTTGTAGATTTAACTAGGACGAAAATCATAATCACGATCATTTGGGCCAATACTGAAATCACGGTCATGTAACACGATTACTCACACTTTTGAAACTACATAGAACCAAAAAAAACCCTCGTCTTTTAAACTGAATTCAACTGAAGAAGAAGATGGAATGCAGCGCAATAATCGTTTTACCACCATTATTTTGATTTTGTAATTGTTAAAGGCCAAAATTAACGTTTATGATTAATTTTCGATTAATTGCACAGCCCTATAGATTTAGCATTATATTGATCATAAAACAGTTTAATATCACGTTTTTTGTCAATACCGGTATATAGTAACACCCCTAATTGAAAACATAACAATCTGTGTTTTATTCTGAGACATAGGTCTAGATATGTGTATTAAATAGAGTGGTTTTGTGTTTAAAATATGTTTTTTCATCATCTCTGGTTTCCCGATTGATTAATAAGTTGTTGAGGAAAGATTAATGTAAAATGAACAACCTTGGTCCGTCTGTGTGTTCAGTAGTGTCAAACCCTCAGAGACAGACTGTATTGGGATTAGCTCAGATTTCGGCTTCGATTATAACAGACCTGCTATGTGTATGTATACACACCGGGTGTTTGCACTACTGTGGCCTCTGTTCGGGGTCATCTGTTTGGGTGAAGTGACTGGAGAAGGTTAATACATCATGAAAGGTTAATACATCATGATATTTTAGCCTCTGAAGTGCTAAAACTGATCCCATGTGACCGGCCACAATCTGTTCATTTCCTTTGTGCATAACCAATGGGATAAATGAGCACAAATATACAGTACTACTACAACAAGACGGTAGCATTTAGCTTAACAAAAAGCAGAAAGGGCACCCAAGCCACTGTCATCTTTTATCCTACCCCTGACCACGTGACCTACTCAAATCAGCCGACCGCAGGTTTGCGCAGGCATACGTTCTTCTCATCTTTAAACACATCACCCAGCGTGCTTTTGATGTCTGTCAGCAACTCTGGAGGCCTATGACGTTTCTTTTAGACGGAACGGCTTTTTTCACTTTTTTTGTGAGGCGCACACAGAGCTGTCAGATGAGCTGATAAGAGTGTTTATGTTGTCGGCTTTTACACGGTGACAGGGAACATATGCTACCATATGCCGAGCAAAGAAACGGTGAGTAAACCTACAGTAGATGTGAAGTCCTTCTGTGGAAGATGACAGCATCTAATGCGACAAACATCAAGCTGGGAGCATTGTTGCGTAGTATTATTCCAAGCGCGTTGGTTGACAAGAATTTGGGTTTTGTTTTATTAATGCTTTGGCTATGAAAACTCTCATTTACTGCATCCTTCTGTCATTTTTGGGTGAATTATCACATTAAAGGATGTGTGTTTTGTGCACATGGGACAGCTGGAAGTCTAAATTCATGTAACGACTGAAGCGCTTTGTCTGTAGTTCGGTGAGGTATCGGATAATCTGCTTTGCGGTTATTTGCATATCTAATGTGGTTTTGTGAACGAAGATGTGTGGTAAAAAAATGCTAAAGACCGCGTACGATGCCCTTTGCTTACCTTTTCTTTTTAACACAAGGGTAAGACATGCAATGGGGTTGTGCATCATTTATGCACAAACCTTTGTACCAAAATGACTAACAAGAAATGACGTGTGTGATGTGAGTAACAGTTACCACCAGAACGGATGGCGTGAGAATATGGGTTAGATGTAAAGATTGAACTGGCTTTCATTATCAAGAGCTACAAATGCTGCTGTAAGTGTACAGTGTACATAGATAAGATGGCAATATACGAGTCATCTTGTGTCCTCATGAGTTCACAAATACAGTTGCTGTGTTAAAAGATCATAGTGTGTATTATGCAAGAATGCTTAAAATATCTTGGATGTGAGCTTAAGAGGTCACAAAAGAAGATATTTTGAGAAATGTCATTTTCTGTCCATACAATGGAAGTCAGTGGGGTCCGTAGTTGTTTGGTTACCAACATTCTTCAGAAGATCTTCTTTTGTGTTCTGTTGAAGAAATGGCATGAGGGTGAGTAAATGATGAACTCATTTTCATTATTCGGTGAACTATCCCTTTAAGGGCCAAGGTTGGGGGGTCAGGCATATGCAGTGCGAGGTGACCGCTGAGGCTCCTGACCCCACCGCACATACATCACAAGAGGAACCCCTGGGAATCTTGGTGCACAAGATATTAGTACAGTGTGAGCTGAACACTACGGCCCCCAGGCCCCTCTGCACGCACAGTACTTAACAAGCTTAACACCAGGGTCACCGGCGTGCCTCTATGGACATGTGCCCAGGGGTCTCATGGGATAATGATTCTGAAAGAGTGTCTTGAATTTTATTCAAGGAGCTACTGAGAGCCAGTGTAAAAACTTGAGACGAGGCTTCACGTGAGAGAATTTCCAGAGGTCAAATGCAAGTCAAGCAGTGTTGCTTTAGATGTGCGGCACAAGTATTAGTCAGAGAATGACTAGTGTATGAATTGTTGACTGAGTAAGGGTCGAAGAAGGGTCTTTTTTATAAGCAGCTTGAGATATCAATACTGACAGAGCTGGTTATCTGAAATGCTCTGTGGGGTTTTTCGCCACGTGTTGAGGGAAGTCTGAGTCATCACCTGAGGTGAGGAGAAAAAATGTGGGAAGGTTTTGTTGAAGTTGAGTTTAAGGTGAAGTCTTGACTGCTCGGTCAAAGACGTTCAAACAAGCTCAAAATTTTGAAAATTGCAGATTTATGAAAAAAATTGAATGAAGTTTAGACGTAGAAGTTTAGGGGACTTATTACCGAACCTTGCGGTATGGGTTTGAGGTGAACACTGCAAGCCCTTCCAAGTCACTTGGGAAGACCTGATATCCCAGGAAACTACAAAGCCGAAATCACCCTGCTGTCTTTGAGGTCAACAGTTTGTTGGTGACCGTGTCAGTTTCCACAGACGCCCCCAGAAGAATCAATGCGAAGTTAATCAAGGACACTCAATGCTAATGGAAGTGCTTCTCTTATGGAGAGTAGAGTGGTTTCGACACGTCATTCTGAGATCTTCAACCTTTCGGTCGTTCGCTTCCTGTCAAACTTTCTCCCCGGTTATCAATCCCAACAGTAGTGAAAACCAATTAGCTCATCTCAATGTGAAAGTGTTAGCAGCGTCCTAATCCGCATCCATCTTTAATGTTGTCAGTGAAACACACACACGTACACTGGGGTTAATGAGCAGAAGGCAGGTGTGTGTGAGGTGCTTTATCTAGTCTTAATGAATGCCGTGGGTAGCAGATCCCCACAGTCGGCCATGCATCATGGCATGTCTGTCACCATTATGGACATGTGTGCACGTATGTGTGTGTGTATGAGACTGTTCATTTGTGCCCAACAAAGCACTTTGACACATCATCCATCACCCAGTCTTTTATCCTCGCTGCTTCTCGCATTGAATTTACATGAGGTGGTCATGTCGACAAGGGCTGGGTCAATTTGCATTGGCAGCACTGTCTAATGAACAAGCTTATTAGAGAGCCAGTGGGGAGCAGAGGATTCTGGGACTGTTTTTTGCTGACTCGAACCACAACTAAAGCCTCTGGGAAAAACAGCACGGCATAATTTCGTCTTGGAGAGAGGAGATCATCACGCAGGAAGCTGTAAAAGGGCCGCTTTAAAGATTTGGAAACCAAAGATTTTCGTACCGCATGCGTTTTTGGTTAAATATGTGTGACTGGATTCAAAAGTATTAGGTCAATGAGAAACATGCCGGAATCCTGTTAGATCAGGGCTTACAGTGTTGTTTCTCTGCATTGGTTTGTCAATGTAGGTGTGTCCGTGTGGATGCGCACTGGTGAATATTTTCTTAAGCATTCTATATGTGTATAGAACAGCAATAACAATTATATGGTTGGTATGTCATACTTAAACGTTTTCAGGGCAGTTAAATATTTTAAATGTTCATCTCTTAATCTCTCTAAGATCACTATACAGTAACTGTAAGCACCATAGAGGGATGTCTAAGACGGCATAAACTCAAAATTGAAATCTATTTTTTACGGAATATTGAAGTGTTTTTTAAAAGTGACTTATCTGTGCACGTCATTATTTTTTATTCATGTTTATTTTAGATTTACTGTATGTGCCCTGCCCTCATAATCTTTTATCAAAAATGTGAAGCCCCCTTCGAAATGACTTCTCATCACTTCCTGTCATGAGAAATGGTGAGAGGGCGGAGCTTTCTTCAAGGGAGGGTGACAATGGTGAGTCCTCCACGATTGACTGCAGACTAGCATTCAAATCTGCCTCCATTTTGTTAGCAACACCAACGATCCAATCGGTTCTCGATATGGGAGACCAAGTCCCGCCTACATTTTCTCTCATTTCAGAAGCCGTTTCGCTCGGATATACGTCACGGTACGGAAAAAAACATGACCGTTACCTTCGTTTCATGCCGTCTTTAATAAGTCGATGATAAAACAAAACTGATGGAAGTATAAAATGGCTCACGAAAAATGAAAATCATATACTCGCTCTTATGTAGTTTGTTTGGTTTTGTGGAACGAAAACTGGGATTTTTATGAGAAGTTCCATTCAAATGTCGTATTTTGAAAGGTGTTGCTCCAGGACTGGCGTGCTGTGATGTCACATGTCAATGACGTCATTGGCTCTCGCTTGTCATGTGACTGACTGGATGTAATAGGGGCAAATGAGAATGAAGGCAAAATGGAAGATTTTTAGTGAATCTACTAAATTGTGGTGTTCACACAACACTCCAGACGACTAGTATGGACAACTTATGTTGTCTTCGTTGTTTTTGTAGCTTGCTAGCTGTATATGGTGGTTAGGATGACACGCATGTAAATAACAGAATGCTTATTTGGGTGAAATGTGCCTTTAAGGCATCAAAGAGGAAATAAATGCGATGTCTGTTCCATTACTCAGCGCTCACAGTTACAGATCTCTCTCTGTCCTCTTGTGCATTAGGCAGGGGTCGTTACTTCCTGAATGACTGTTGCAGGTTGGGTAGATACCTGTGGCTTTTCTCATTTCCACATCGACCGGCGACTCTTGTTATTTCTGATTATTATCCAAGAGAAAAAGTGCGAGGGGAAGATAAGAGAGGAACGGGGAGGTGCAGGTGTGGCTTCATAGCAGATTCGTTGGTAGTGTAAATAGTCCAAATAAGGCAGAGAATAAGATATAGGCCGACGTGTTTTTGAGGCAAAGTGTGTGGGAAAAGAGAGATATCTCTCTCAGGAGCACCTGATACGGGGGTTTCTTTGATAAACCGGTTTATCCAAGACTGATGGAGTTTATGTCTCGATGATATAATGTCATAATTTATGCATCCTCATGTCAGGACTCTTTCTTCTGTGGAACACAAGAGAAGATATTTTGAGAAATGTCACAGTGGTTTTGTGTCCATACAATGAAAGTCAACGGGGGGTCAATGTTGTTCAAAATATCTTCTTTTGTGTTCTGCAGAAGGTTAAGTACAGTACAGGTTAAGAGTCAAAATTGTTTGGCCAAATGGACATTTTGGTGACATATGTACTGTACATGCATCTCGTGAGTATTTTATGTGTGCATTATGGTGAACACGTTTCAATGTTTAATCCCTTTTATCTGTTTATCAGCACAACAACAACCATTTAGATGACATGTTCTCCGCCTATAAGTGTTTGGGTGCGTCAGGCTCCATTAAGTTGTAATGAAGTTGTGGCTGAAGGCAGAGGATTTCACTCCCAGCTCAAACTGCACTAAGTTCATTATTAATTGTTTTGTTTGGTTCAGCGGGAGGGCAGGGGTGAAGCAGAGTTTATCATGATAAAGTGAGCTTTTGTTTGTTTCTTGCCGAGTGTGATAGCTGAAGGTGCGAGAGAGCGATACATTAAGGAAGGAAGTGAGAGGTTTTTGTTGCTTTAACTTTTGTTTTGTGCGTTTTCTGGCCAACGGTCATGTTAGAGGAACGAGGCTCTTTATATCAGCAGAAAACACATTGACTATCCCAACCAGTTTGGATTTGCCTATTAAAGAAAGAATGATTACAATTAATATACCGTTTTAATCTGAAACACACTTTTATCTTTAGGTTGGTAAAATCATGTAAGAATTCACTGCCTTCATTTCATTCACTTTAATAGTAGCGGTTGAATGAATTCGGGTCACAGGGTCATTTAGGGTTCTCGATGCCTGGGTTCGAGCTTCAACCCAATGAACCATCAGTTTCCTTTATGAATGACTTAAAATTTGGCATAACAGAGCTACAATTCTGTCTTTCTCTTGCAGGTATGAGCCATGAGCCAAAGTCTCCATCATTAGGAATGATCTCCGCAGCACCATGCACCATGGCCACTGTAAGCCCCCTGACCCCTTCCCCCATCAGCGGGGCGATGGTAGGCAACGGAAGCCCGGCATCCCAGTCGGCACACTCCGGATTCGCTGCCGCTCTCCGCAAACTAGCTAAACAGGCCGAAGATCCAAGAGGTGAGCGTGCCCTTTGTTCGTCTTTACCCATGACCCTTTGCTCTCGTCACTTTATCATCTCATTCCTGTTACCTTGCCCCAAACGCAATACATTGCTGTTGTCGGCACAACAATATCATTGCAACATTATAATTCATGTTATTCTCTCTTGTTCAAAGTATGAATGCTTGTTTGAATTGAAAAACGACAGCCCTGTAGAAAACACTAATATTGGAGAATATGTCTGTGGTCATTGATATATTATGCGTTGTAGCACTATAACCATCAGTTGCAGCTGACGCCGGATGTAAAGCGGGTTGGCCATATGCACGCTTTTTATATGGACAGCCGTGCTTTGCTCGGCGTGTGTGTATGAGTGTGGGTGGCGGTTTCTGTCAACAAATTGTGAATAGATTTGAATAATATTTGCATATGGGTTTGCTGCATTTCAGATGGCTGGCACAACATTTAGCCACCCATCTGTCTGTATAATTGTTATAGTCTGCGCCAAAAACACACACTCGCACGCACGCGGCTTGTTCTGATAATGCGCGTTACATACAAACGTAAGTTCTTAGATCATGTTTTATGTGTTCGTAAGCTGCCGTCTTGCACAATTTAGCACAGATCAACAAAATTTAGGGAGGCTATGTAGGAAATAAAAAGGTCTGTCTTAAATTCTGCTTAAAGGACTATTTCTCCTAAAAAGATAAAATGGATATTTTTTAACCACCCTCACGGATGTCTAAACCTGACTTTCTTCAGTGAAACACAAAAGGAAATTTTGAGAATAGTAGTAGTCGCTGTGCAAAACCTCATAAAATCGGTCTTAAAGGGGCAGTTCACCCAAAAATGAAAATCATTTTATCATTAACTCACCCTCAGGTCATTCCAAAGCTGTTTGACTCGATTTCTTCTGCAGAACACAAAAGAAGATATTTTGAAGAATGTTGGTAACCAAACAAATTGACTTCCATTGTATGAACACAAAAACACATTTCTCAAAATATCTTCTTGTCTTCCAGAGAATAAAGAGTCATATACAGATTTTGAACAACATGAGGGTGAATAAATAATGACTGAAGTTTTATTTTTGGGTGAACTGTCCCCTTCAGGGTGTTTGGAAACCATACCATAGCTTTGGGTGAGGAACAGATTATAACAGAAATCTTGTGGGTTTGTGCATAAATGATGACTAGTGGTCATTTTTGTAACTGTATCTTTAAACAAAGGCTCTGAAGGCTCGTGAACAGCTATGAACAACGGTTTCACCATGTGTGTATTAACATTATTGTATTCTTCTTTCTAAAGCATGCGGCAGAGATAAGCAGGCCGAAAGAAAGTGATATATTGATTGGTTAAGTGCTTGTATGCCAGTAAATTCTATAAGCCTTCAATAAATCTCCTTCTCACTGACGTCTCACATCGTGCATACCGCCCCGTCTTTCTATGACACTTTGTGTTCATAGACTCCGTGACTACAGTAGTTCAATAACTGTCATGGTTGTTCTGTCTCAGATTGCTAAACCTGTTTGTAAATGCCATTTTTTGTTTAAGCTTTGGCGGCCTTGTGTGTGTACAGACGTCTTTGTGAATGTGTTCCCCATTGATGTTTGAAATAGTACATAACTGACATCTCACATACACACGCTCATGCTTTTTCTAATCTCTGTGACACGAGAGTTGTGTCAACAAAGCTTTATTAGCACCACTGTAAACAATTCGAATATTGCACAAGCTTTGAAGGCGCAGATAAAGCATGTATATAAAAAGAAAAAAGTAAAACTATATTTGGCCGTTTTCTGAAGAAACTTTTCTGGGTAAGAGTTGCTGTCACTATGCAGGATGCAAACTAGCTTAAAAGTCGTCACACTCGGCGGCCATATTTGCAAAGCCTCCAGGCAGCAGTCCTGCAAGACCAAGACAGATATATCTAAAATGCCCTGCTAAGGTCACAATAAAACAACATATTTGCCACCAACAATTAAACCAAATATCAATACCATACATTTGATTTCTTAAAGGGGTCATATGACACGGCTAAAACGAATATTATTGTTTGTTTTAGATGTAATGCAATGTGTTTACACGATTTAAGGTTCAAAAACGTACCGTGCATGTTTGTATCTCCTCTTTGCCCCGCCTCTCTGAAACGAGCAGATTTTTAACAAAGCTCATGGCTCTGAAAAGCTAGGTGTGCTATGATTGGCCAGTTAACCAGTGCGTAGTGATTGGTCGAATACTGCAAGCGTGTGACGGAAATGTAACGCCTCTTACCATATTTGGAACATCAGGTTCCAAAGCAATTGTACTGACAGGTACACCCACCTTACTTGCGTATACATTTGGGAGTTCTAAGTCAAATCATACCACCAACTGACGTAGATTTGTGGGGGTGTGGTTACACGAGGTGTTTCAGGCAGGTCTGGGTGAGCATTCGCTTTTAGATAGAATGCATCTTTTGTTCCAACACTTTCATTTTTGCAATTTTATGTGTCTAATACATGCATGGGCAACTTATAACACACCAAAGACACAGAAAAACACGTGATTTCAGATTTTTCAGATTGCTCTAGCTACTGCGAAATGACATACGTATAATACAACTTCATTGTCTTTTGTAAAAGTGTCCCTTGTAGTTGCAACTGAAAAAAGGTACAAAAGCTGTCATTGGGACAGTACCCTTTAAAAAGGTCCTAATATGTACCATTTAGGTATAGATATGTATGCATTACAATAAGTACAAATTTGCACATTTGAGGTAGTAATATGGTACACCATATTGCAAAGTACAGGTGCAAAGGTTTTGTGTTTTTCTCTGATGGTGTTTCACATATTCACATATTTGTAGCTAATTTTGTCACGTTTGGATGTAAACAAGATGATCACTGTTTTCACTCAAAATGGCCGCACACAGTCTCAACGAATCTCATTGGTTGTCGTGTGTCTTGTGACCATGAGAACCAATGAGATTCAACACAGACCAAAAAAACATTATAAATAGAAATCCTGTCCCCACTGGATGAGGCACGACGTGACAAATGCCTTTTTTATAATGGTTTATATTGTCTTTTGTTGCATCGCATCTTACCGCTCATTTGTGGTATAGTGACAAAGTATTGACAAAAGAACAGCATTTTTCTCAGCTTTTTGTTCAACATATTGTATTTTTAAAGAAACTTACATTCAAGAGTTTTTTAAAGCAGAAAACAAAGAAGTGGCTTTGTTCTTTCATTTGATATTGTATGTTCACCATTGACTACCACAGTAGGAAAAATCGCTTCAGGCCATGACACTTGACGTCTTTTTTTGACAAGAAAAAGTTGACAAGAGCGCTTTCTTAGTAAAAAAGCGTTTGTGCGTGAAGGCAGCTCAGCACACGGGATTCATATAGGCAGAGTAACGGAAGTCTATTTGAATTATAAACAGAGACCATCTTTGCAAAAACCAATCACATATTTTAAAACTACAGTACTAATTTCTCACTAGAAATGCAATCGAAAGTTATTAAAAGTGAAAGATAAACTTAAATTCATATAAAAATATGTTCGAAGCAGCGCTTCGGCCGCCATTTTATTTTTTAGAGAAGGATCCTGCTCGACCAATCACCTTCCTCGCATGTTGTTATGGAAACTACAGGTCTCGCTACTCGCTTGTCATTGGTTAGCTGTGAAAAGGAGCTTGACGTATAGGGCGTTTTTTTTCAGAAAAGTTGAACTTTTTTCAACCTAAAAAGACGCCCTGAGCTGCAGAATATGACGCCGGCGCTGGCGTTTAAGAAAACATGGTTTACTCCATAAGATTATAATGTAAAACAGACACTAGCAGCTTCGAAAAAGAAGTCAGGTCTGAACACGGCCTTATAAATGTTTTTGTTCTGTTAAACACAAAAGAAGATATTTGGAAGAATGTAGGAAAGCAAACCGTTCTGGGGCACTTTAGACTACCATTGTCATTTTTCCTACTATGGTAGTCGATGGAGGCCAAGAACTGTTTGGTTACAAGCATTATTCCAGATATCTTTCTCTGTGTTCATCAGAACAAGAACATTTATACAGATTTGAAACAACTCAAGGGTGAGTAATTTTGGGGTGAACTGTCCCTTTAAGAATAAAATCTATGAAAAGTTATTTACGAGGCCCCAGGCCCGTCATTCAGTCTAAGTCGGTGAGATTTGTATTGTCCATTGTCCAAAAGTGTACATCGATCAGTAGAGAAATAGCACTTAACAATCGTCACAATTTGAGCTATCATTCACAACCACAGTAAAAACGGGGTGGTGTAACAAACTAACTTTGGTGACCAAAATAATTTCCAAACATTTTTAGGTACACAGCGTATAGATATACAATGCTTAAAGGATTTCAATCCAGAATGAGTAAACTAGTACAAAAGGCCGAGCATTGAGACTTCTGTAATTCTTATCACCTCTCCAGCAGGCACAATTGCGCTGAGGAGAGCTTGACCTACTTTACTCTTTGTGTTGTGCGTCTTATAGATACTGCTTTTAGCAGCAATGAGATTTTTCTGCGTGTGTGGTTTTGCGTTGTGCTCGATTCAGTCTAAATAGGGAAACAGTCATTTCTCACAAGCTCTGACTGCTTTCAAAACCACAACAAATGCGTTCGGTCATAAAGGTCTGGATTAATGCATAATTCATAACGCTGTCCCTTGTAATCTCGTAAGAAATGTTCTCTCCTCGTACGTCGTATGAAGACACATAAAAGCTTTTGTTTTGTGGTTTTGGAGTGGTGTCTGGAGTATGCCCTGAGGTGAGATGGTCTACGCAGACACGCACGCACACAATCCAGTTGCGTTTGATCACGGTGAAGTGCCGAGTTACCGCAGTAGGGGTTCGAGAGGAATACTGGAGCGTTGTGCGCATGTGGCTTTTCCGCAGGGAGATGGCACTGTTTGTTTTTTATCTTTTTAAACTGGCATCTGATCTGACAGCCCAAAGGGGGCTTTGATAGCGGCTGAGTTTGGCAGTCTGAGACAGGGTGATGTCTGTGCAGTCATCTGACAATTCGTTGGTTTTGTTTGGCACGTACACATACAAATACATCTCCACATCTCATTTGCTAGTTTCACTTGTATGTGTTTGTTATTGATCTTTTTCTGTTGTTATTGTTTGTTTTTCTCGAATCATAAAACGTCTTGACGTGGTTTAGACCTTGGTGCTTAAATGGGATTTGTTCAAGTGTCTTTCTTCTTTATAGTAAATCAAAAATAAAGTGTGAAATGTAAAGGTGAAATCTGCACAAATAGGCAAAATTTAGATTAGAAGTAAAATACTTTACACAGTTATTACCACAGTATTATTGTTATTGTGTTAAAGTGTTATTGTTACTTTATAAAAGTATAAAATACAATTAAATAGAAAATTATATAAAATAGAAACATAATATAAGATAAAAAATGATAGAAAATAAAATGATAAAATAAAACAAAACAAAATAAAATATAGAATTAAATATAAATTAAAATATAAAACATTATAAGATAAAATAAGCAATAAAATATGCAATAAAATAAAAAATTATATTAGATAAAATATAGAATAAAGTATAGAATAAAAGAATAATAAAAAAAAAAAATTAGCTGTTGGGTTTTAATAAATATTAGCTTCAGCGTGAAACCATAACCAAAAAACATAAAGTAACTCCCAACTTATTTTTTTCTTTCAGGTTCCATTAGTAGCGAGTCATCGCATGTTTCCTCCCCCGTGACCAATCACATTTCTCCGGTCGGTACGCCGAAACGGGTTGCCATGGGTACAAGCTTGGGCCCTCCCACTAGTACGCCGCCTGTGGTCACCATCGCTCCGACTAAAACAGTCAACGGCTTCTGGAGGTCTGAAGGCCGTCAGGTATGAAACATTTTATTGAATCAATTTTTAATTGGTTCTCAATGATGTCATCACAACATCAATGGTTCTCGCTTTTTAAAGCTACAACAGATGCATGACAATTTAAATATCACTGGGTTTTGTAAACAAAACGGAGAAAAAGTGCACAAGCACTCTCGGGATGTTGAACCCATGACCTTGCCGTCACTAGCGCCGTGCTCTCTAGTTGAGCTAAATGACGGAGAAAGCTTCATTCACTGCAGAGATGATGTTTGTGGGGTCGGGAAGGCCAGACTGTTGGTTTTCTGCTCAGAAGGAGGGGGGGGCTTGAGGTCCTGATGGGGTCAGGGGGTTTACGTTAGGCTAGATTAGTGCAAGTGGGCCAGTTTGTGGGTGTCCTGCGTGTCCGTTGTTTCAGTGACTCTGAAGCGTGACCGCAAGATCGTGCTAAAGTGTGTGTGCTTATGCAGATGGATGGTGTGTTCGGCTCTTGGTCTCCGTGTAGCTTTGTGAGTTTATTTAACACAGCAGTCATGGGACATCAGGCTAGACAATAGACGCTGATCAAACTACCCTCTCTGTTTACACAAAGAGTCTTCTGTAGCTCTGCCCAGAGAGAGAGAGAGAGAGAGAGAGAGAGAGAAAGAGAGAGAGAACCTCTGTGTAAACTATGTAGTCATCTCGTAACCACAGTGTCTCTTTTCCCAGCTCTTACTTCGACCACACACATTTGCATCCAGTCTTTATTTCCATTAAGATGTTTATAGCTTACAATGCAAACACGCGCAGATCTATCGTACATTTATTCTTTTTTCGGCCCTCATTATATAACGCCTAGGAGGTACATTAAATCATTATGGCTATAGCATATGGGACGTCTGTTCAATATTTATAGAATATTTGCATTGACTGATTCTTACTATGAATTAAGTTTCCGCAAAGGCGAAGGAGTCGGATTACTTTCTCTTTTAAAGTACATATAAATGTACACACGCCGAATAATCAGCCCTCGATTTGCAACCGTTCACTGTTGTGAGCACACATTTGTACAAGAACTTTGCATACAAAATGTAAAACTTGCTTTGAATGTACGAACATTTGCAAAACAATTTACATGCATTAATGGCGCTTGGGATATTTTTCATTATGCAGTTTATTTTGTCATTTGAATTTCTTTTTGCGGACTATAATTTGACTTCATTAACTTCAAATTAAATCGAATTTGAAATTGAAGAAGATGCAGCGATATAACCAAGATGGCTACTGTGCAGAAGCTAAAATATACAATGGGATTTAATCAAATATAATGCATTTTGACTTGTTTGTTTTTTAACTTAACTTGATTTTTATTGAGATTTTTCCATTTTTCCAACATAAAAAAAAACAAGTAGAGTAGAGTAGGGGGGTATACATACTGTTTTTACATGTATAGTTGTACTAAATATATAAACATATATTCACACATAGATCATTCATTGTTTACATCGTAGTATTCAATCCATTTCTCACAGTATTTTAGGAATAAATCCTTTTTTTCCTCTCAAAAGTCAATTTTTCCATATTATATTATTTCTTTAACAATTTTTATCGATTCATTCATCAAGTAAAGGGGTGTCCTGCTTATACCAGTTCCTGGTAATACTCTTTCTGGTCAGTTTCTTGGTAAATTCTTACATTTAATTTGTCTTGTTTTATGCAAATATAGATTTGTTGTTTTTGCTAAATCGTGAACAACAGCAATAATAAAAAAATTGACCGTTCAGTTTCCCACGATGCCCTAACAAATCTGTGTCTGTTAGGCTGAAGCAGGATTGAGAGGGTCAGGTCAAGAGCGTTTGCCCTCAGACCGGCCTCTGCCAGCCCAGGAGAAGACCTCCCTCTCTCTCCCTCCATACCTGGCGGGCACCCATCCTTTCAGCATGACCTCGAGCGCTCTCATGCAAGACCCTCGCCTTCAGACTCAGTCAGTATATCGCCCTCCCTCGCCATGCACCCGTCTTTGCTGTTGTCATCTTCGGTGAGTTTCTCATCCTTTTCTCATTTTCTTTCAGCCTGCCACGCCAGGTTCCTCACATGCTGCTAGCAGGAACTCAGGAGGAGTATCTTCGCGACGGGTTCCGTCCGTACGCCTCGGCAGAAGAGCTGCGTATGCCTGTGCTTCCTCTAGGGCTCGGCCCGGGGGCTGCTGCCGATGCTCTTGCATACTTTCACTCAGGATATTTACCGCATCCCTCTCTCGCCTCATACAGGTGTGGACATATTAGGCTACACACTACTGCGTATCTCTGCATACAGCCGCGGAAGAAATTAAGAGACCATCCTTAACGTTCATTTAATCATTTCGAGATGTATTTTAACAGGTTCCGGTCAAGTGTCTGTTGAATTTCAACAAAATCAAACCTCATTAGTCCAACAGCAACGTGAAAGACTGACAGCATGACAAGACATTTGAAAACTGTGTTATCGCATCAAAAATAACTTTTTCTGAATACATGTAGAGATATGACTGTTGTATCGCTCAAAAGTCAATAGGAACTTGTTTTCTTTGAAGTATTTGAGGTTTGAAAAAATACAGAGCATCTTTTATGTATTTTGAACTGTCTCCAGTTTTCATTTTCTTCAAATGAATGCAAATTGAAAAAAATATATATTTCAAATTTCGTAGAATTATTGTTAGTAGTTCACAAAAACAAAAACAAAAAGTATCATTTTTCCTAAACACCTATTAATACCTATTAATAGTAAATTTAGAAACACTGAAATTAGTTTTGAAATGGTCTCTTAATTGAATTTTTACGGCGGCTGTATGTTCCGTAAAACAATCTCAAAACACAAATAACATTTATTTTGCTAACACAATCTTTTTTTCATCTTTCTGAAGCTAAACTTCTGTTGTTGCCGCTGGTCCTTTAAGACTTTTATATGCAAATGATCATTGTTATGATTGGCTAAACCCTTTACATGTAAAAAACTATTACTGTTATTAAAACTAGATGTTTCTTTTTCTTTTATTATGATTTTAAATCATTACTTTCAAGCTCTTTGACGCGTTTTTGAATGACTTTTGTTTGAAATGTGCTAGAGTTGAATGTTTTTAGAACATTTAAAACAACATTTTGAATGTTTTGCTAACATTCCCATTAAGTAATGAAAACGTTATAGTGTTGATAAAACGCTCTTTTAACGTTACTGCAAGAACATTTTTAATAACTAAGATCAAGACGGCTCTGAGAATGTTCCCTGATCCAAAATTTTGCTTACATTATACTTGCGCTTTTTAATATGCGTTTACGGGATGCGACTTTAATCCATCGTCACAAACCTATATTCCAAACAGCCATTCTCTTGGTTTAATTATACATCTCTCCGTCGTCATTTGTTCCCTCATTCTGAGTAAATAACACACTCAGCACGTCTCTTTGTTGGAGTCAGCGGAGGTGAGACAGCAGTAGCAGAAATAGCTTGTAATGTTCATTTCAGAAGGCCAGAGGTTAATGAAGGAGTGAGTTATTTATAGAGACACTAATGAACTGCTGTTCGCTCTCTGCTTCCTGTGGTTAATCAGGATGGAAGACTACTACAATCTGTCTGCACTCCGCTCGTATTACCACCAGCTTCCAGAAGGTGGAGCCATGCAAGCCCTGCACCCCTCCGCTGTTCACCTGCCCGTCCCGGGAGTGTTTTACCACGGTGACATCGCACATCCGTCGCTCACTGCTCTTCACTCAGAGAGGTAAATACACATTGACATGTATTTCAGTTTGAATGAATCTTAAAGGTCCAGTGGGTCATTTTTTGGAGGATCTACTGTACTGACAGAAATGCAATATAAAGCCACGGGTATACTTGACTTTCCGTCTTTTCCGATTTTGTCATACGCGTCCCATCCGGACTATACTTCTGCCTTACTTATATCTTCAGAGGTGTATAAAGACCTTACATAATGAAGCGTTATGTTTTTATTACCTTAGAATAAGATATTTCTAACTAAATACAGTTCCCCTACATAGAATTCACCATGTTGTTTCTACAGTAGCCCTAAATGGACAAACTGCTCCACAGAGCGCATTTCGTAAATACGTTATCTCCTTCGGCAAAGAGGAGAAAACATGACGACATCTTAGTTCTGTGTCAGCCACCATAGTGCTTCAAAAGGAGTGAGCCGTTAGTTGCGATTCGCAACCTCACCACAAGATGCTGCTAAAATTTTATACACTTGACCTTTTAATGAGTATTAAAGTGATACTTCGCCCAAAAATGAAAATTCTGTCTTCATTTACTCACCTTCGAGTTGTTCCAAGTGTGTATATATTTCTTTGTTCTGATGAACACAGAGAAAGATATTTGGAAGAATGCTTATAACCAAACAGGTCTCAACATCCATTGACTACCATAGTAGGAAAAATTACTTAATCTTTTTTTTTTCTGTTGAAGACAAAAGAAGACATTTTGAAGAATGTAGGACAGCAAACAGTTCTGGGGCACTTTTGACTAGCATTGTTTTTTTGTTTACTATGGTAGTCAATGGGTGTTGAGATCTGTTTGGTTACAAGCATTATTCCAGATATCTTTCTCTGTCTTCATCAGAACAAAGAAATTGATACACATTTGGAACAACTCAAAGGTGAGTAAATGATGACAGAATTTTCATTTTTGGGTGAAGTATCCCTTTAAAGGAGTTTTTGCCCCTATTCACTTTCCATAGTAGGAATAAAAATGACTGTGGAACGTGAATGGGGGCAAATTTGGAATTGAACTACTCCTTTAAATATGTCTTAAATAAGGAATAGTTACAGTTCTTCATACTGATATTCTACAAAAATGCATCAGAAATGCAGGTCTGATATCTGTTTATTTATCTGTTCATGTCTTATTTGTTTTGATTTGATGTTGTTGTTGATGTCTTTGGGTGAAATTTACACTTGGTCTGCATGTGTGGATATCTAAAACACAACAAGAGATGATCAAGCGTAAATACCTCTTACTTAATATATACACCACAATAGTCCCACATAGCTCACACGTGCCACCTTGACTCACTCTCCTCTTCATAGCCCGTACCAAACATCATCAACACTCCCCTGTGTTCCCGCGGCATCTCGCTGAGTGTATTCTTTTTGTTCCTGTCGAGAGTGTTGCATCTCACACCGTTCACGCGTGTGTGTGTTTCGACCCTCCACAGGCTGCAGATGGAAGAAGATCTTCGCCAGCACGAGAGAGAAAAGGACCGAGATAAAGAGAGAACGCGTGAAATCGAACGGGAGCGGCAGTGGGAGCGCGAGGTGCAGAGGGACAAAGAGAGAGAGAGAGAAACGGGGCGGGAGATGGAGATTAAGAAGGAGAGGGCGAGAGAGATGGAGAAACGCCACCTGAGCCACGAGGTGCACGCGAACCAGCACTCGATCTCTCACGTGAACTCTCACTCGCTGGCTCATCCGTTCACGCACCGGCAGCCGGTGAAGGACAGAGCCAAGCTGGACGACAGACTCGCTGCTAATAGACCGGGTATGAAAGCACACTGCGATCTGGAGAACACAATATTAAATACTTAAAGGGAGGATTCACCCCAAAATCACCTTCCAGGCACCTGTAGTTTAACCTGCTGCAGTTATTGAAGTAACCTCTGTTTTCATTGCTCAGGGGTTTGTAATCTCCGAGCAATTAGATTAATCATCTTTCTGTTTAACGTGTTTTGTAATCGTACGGGCAGAAAAAGTCACAAGGTTTGACTGCATAATTGTATAATAGCAGGAATGAGGATGTTCAGGTCTATCTTGTGATATAACTACGTCCTCATACGTAACCAAACCGTTTTTATTTGTCTTAGGATCAATTAAAACACCTTCTGTCTTTATCTTTAGTTTATATACGTTCACAGAGTGTACAGTCCACACCCTTTATCTGTTCAATTACTGAAGAACTTCTCTTCTTATGTAAATTGCGCAATATCCCGCCACACAGTTCACAACTTAACTCACAACTCATACAGTAACATATACACTAAGAAAGTTAAAAAAATGTCTTTCCTAGGTCCTTAGTAATAATACACTGTCGTTCAGAAGTTTAGTCGCTTATTCAGTCTTTTTTCTTTATTATTATGTATTTCCACACCTTAAAATAAAAGTATACTCATCAAAACCATGGAATAACAAAATGACTAACACTTTACAGTAAGGTTCACTGTAAAAAAGTTACTGTTATTTTTTACAGATTTATTTATTTATAAATGTACAATAAAAAAAGGTTTAAAAAACATATTTTTTAAGCATTTTTGGAATACGGTCAAAACCAGTCAAATTACAGAAAAAGACTGCAAATTTACAAGAAAAACAACGGGAAGTGTAATTTTACAGGTAAAAACGTTATTTTTCTGAATATTTCTGGCGCCCAAGAAACGGCAGGATTTTTTTACAGTGTTGTGTTTCTTAACATTAGTTGATGCATTAGTTACTTCTACAGCATCTTTGTTAGTTTCAGCATTTACTAATACATTTTAAAGTCTAAAGCTGTATCTGTTAAGTAAGGGATAATGTACAGGCAGCCGGTTGTTATCGCGAAAGAAGGGCTTCTTTCGCGATAACAACCGGCTGCCTGTACATTATCCCGCTTATTACACGGCTACTTGCCACATGAGAAAAAAACTGGACAAAAATATGAATTTGAAACATTTTATTAGCTTATTAATGTTTTATTTTTAAAGCGTAAACCTTCCGCGAAAAGATATAGTCCCATGCGGCTATTAACTTTCCTAAGAAACTATGTAGTACAACAATTTTTAAGCGCTACATATGAAACACCTTATTAATCAGAATCAGAATCAGAATCAGAAGAGCTTTATTGCCAAGTGTGCTTGCACACACAAGGAATTTTCTTTGGTGTTGGAAGCTTCTAGTACAGACATTCAACACAATGACAATACAATATAATACGATTTACAGTCTAAAAGATTCTAAATTGTGCATATATAAAATAAAGACTATTTTACAGAAAATGGGGGATAATAACATTATTATTATTATATTAATGAGATATTAAGATCTAATTAACCTTATTAATATTAATAATACCTTATTAAGATCTTCTGCTTCATACTTGTCGTAATCTGTCTGCATTTTTTTCTCTGTTAGCCAGTCTTTGAGAAGTTTTATTGCCCATTCCGTATTCCTTTTTGTGTTTGTTTCGTAGCTGTCGTGCTCTATTTTGTCAAGCTCAGTCTCAGTGAGTCTTGTCGTTGTTTTTTCTTCAGAGTTCAGTTTTCGCTTTTTTGTCTTAACTGGGGAGTTATTTGTTTCGTCCAAATCTATCCACTGCTGAAACGTTTTGTTTTTACCATACAAGTTGAAATTAATGCTGAAATCTTCCATTGCAAATCGCGGTTGTCTAGTGTTTTAGTCACAAGATGGTGCCAGACGGTAATCTTTGTTGGAGCGGAGGGATATTAAACATACAAGTAGTACCGGTCATGTGTTTATTAGTTTTGAGCAGTTGTTATTTGAAAAGAACAACCCTTGGAATGTCGTGACTGGCCAATCAGAATCAAGCATTCAAATGAGCCGTGTATTAACATTAGTTAACGCACAATGAACATGAATAACTGTATTGATATTACCTAACAAAGATTAATAAATGTTGAAAACTTTATTGCTTAAAGTTCATGTTAGCATGATAACAAATACAACCTTATTGTAAAATGTTATCCACAAATGTAACTAAGCAAATTACGTTTTAAGAACCAAAACGAAACAAAATAAATTGAAAACTGTTACATTTTAGCATCTTCACTAGGTAGTCAATTTATAAAAATATAAAATACATTATTATTATTGTTATTTTAAGAAGCAGCTTGAAGTCTCACCCTGAGATACTTATTAAACAAATTTGAAGGAGTTTCCATCTAATCATTATTTGGTCAAAGTCTCCCATTATAAAAACATTTTGAAATAAGAAATTGACGAAAAGAAATGTTTGTATAATTTCAGTTTTATCCACATAACCCATTTCACATTTAAATGCATGCTTTCAGATCAAAAGGTTTAAACATTTCAGTAAAGCATCCCTAAACTTTTGGACAGTAGTGTATCTTGTTAAATACAGACGTGGAAAATTTTAAGAATCCATTTCAAAATCAATTTTTCTGATTTTAAAATGTACTATTTATAGGTATGGGTTTATGTACAATTATCATTTTTGTTTCATTCGGTGAACTACTAACAACATTTCTCCCAAATTTCAAAAAGAACTATTGTTTCTATTTGCATTTATTTGCAGAAAATAAAAACTAGAGAAGCAGGTAAAAATAACAGAAAAGATGCTCTGTATTTTTCAAACCTCTAATACTGCAAAGAAAACAAGTTCATATTCACTTTTACAATAGCAGTAATATTTGTACATGTATTTAGGAAAAGTTCAAAAATGATTTTTTATGTGATTTATCACAGTTTTCATGAGTCTTGTCATGCTGTCAGTCTTTCACGTTGCTGATGGATGACTTTATCACTCCTGAGGTTTGATGTTGTTGAAATTCAACAAACACTAGACTGGAACGGCCACAATACATCTAGAAATGAAGTTTAGAGATTTGGAATGGTCTCTTCATTTTTTCCTGGCTGTATTTTCAATATTTTGTGCTTCAGCTATACGTTGTATGCAAGTTCTTGAAAGGATCTACTCATATTTATTTTGCTCATCTGTTTCCAGACAAAACCAAAGAACCTTCGTTGCTCATGGCTCCACCTGGTCCATACGCACCTTCAGGAGGTACAGCCTCAGGCCTTGGATCCTCTTCAGGGCTCCAGTTTGGATCAGGTCCTGGAAAAGCCCATCGGCCCATGATAACTCCCATGATGCTCCAGCGGCCCGATGAGGAGGACAGATGGCTGGCCAGACCGAGAGCTCTGAAGGTGGAGAAGGTGGACAGACAAGGTCAGGTGCCGTCAGAGTTTCATCAGCAAGTTAAGGAGAAGCGTCTGGATCTGGGACGACCCACAGAACCGGCAGAAACGCACAGGGAAAGGTTAGTGTTCACGTTGAATGATTTCTGACACAAAGTTTTGGAAATACTGCCCTCTTCTGGCGCTTTAACAGAACTGTTGTCACCTCATTCAGGTACAGCGCACACCATAATGACATGGGTGTCAGAGACCAATCTCAACCCTTGGGTGCACCGCCTCCGCTAATATCCCCGAAACCTCTGCCTCGAGACCACCGCCCATCCCCTCCCGCTCTCTGGAACCCCGTCTCCCTCATCAACTCCGACCGGCCCCTATCCCACATCCATCCTTTCTCAAGCCACACCAAACCTAAACCTCAAGAAGATGAGTCAAGGCAGCAAAGCGGCCCTGAGAAGACCTCCTCCATGCCGATCAACAGCCTCCTTGATTCTGGTAAATATCTGGCCGAGCTGGAGAAGTCCACCAGAAGCTTTTTGAGCCAGCAGAGGAACTTCTTCTCTCAGTCTGGACTTCGAGACTACGGGCAAACTCAGGGGTCAGGTTCTCATAGGCCGGCTGTTGAAAGATCAGACCCCATGATGGTGTACGACCAGGCTCTGCAGCAACACAGGAGGCTGGTCAGCAAACTAGACCTGGAGGAGAAGAAACGCAGAGAAGCCAGAGAGAAAGGTGTGTAGTGCGTGATATTGTAAAACAGGGACAGTTCACCCTAAATTAACATTCTGTCATCATTTATTCACCCTCACGTTGATCAAAATCTATTTGACTCTTTCGTCTGTGGTACACAAAAAAATAAATTTTGAGAAATGTCTCGGTGGTTTTGTGTCTAATGGAAGTCAATGAGGGTCAACGTCGTTTGGGTACCAACATCCTTCAAAATATTTTCTTTTGTGTTCTTTTGTTGTTTGCCATTGTAAGACCATCTTCACGGGTTCACGGGTTATTTTAGTTTACTAAAATTAAAACTTTGAAAACGTCTCTGTTCATTGAAATCAAATAAAATATTGACCTAAAATTATGGGGGAAAAGTTAACAAAAGGAAAAATTGAAATGTTGCCTCAAAAATAAATTGAAATAAGTTTAAAGCACTAAAATTATAATAATAAACAAAAACTGAAATAAAACTAAAATAGAAATTAATTAATATTATATAGCAACATAAAAAATAAAAAAATAAATTATAAAATGACAAAAGCATATACCAAAATTGCTAAAACTTTAACTAAAATTAACATAAAAACTAAAGATCTAAAAATAAAAGCTAATTAAAAAATAATAATGAAACTAAAATGAAAACTATAATAACTCTCGTCAAAATATGAAGTCGTTATTTTACTACCCATCCTTGATAGCAAATTACATTTTATAAAATCAGCGGCAAATGTTTTGCTCTTAGCCCCGCCCACAGTGAAATCTCATGAGTTTATAATTCTGCACCACACACAGTGACTGTATTTTAAACGTTGAATGTTTTGATTGGCTGTGGTGTTTGGATGGACCCAGAGCCATTGAGAGAGAGAGTCGCGTCAACTCCGTTGACTCCAACAGTTTTTTCACAGCCTATTTTTCACAGGCTCTCAATAGTTCTCGGAAGTTACTAGTAACGCATGGAGCTGCGGCTAAACAGACTGATTGTGACGAACTTTTAACCTATTTACAGTATAGATGCAAGTCATTTAATGAAAAAAAGAAAGAAATAAAGCATTTAAAGAGAAAACATAACTTCCTGGAACTATCTGAAGGCTCCATGAATCACGCGAAAATGTATAGCTTCTGTGTTGTCACAACTCTCTCTCTCTCTCTCTCAACGGCTCTGGATGAATCGATCTGCCTTTTATGCAATATTTTGTTGTTTTGCTTACTATAATCTTTTGCTCATTTCAGGCTATTATTATGAATTGGACGACTCTTATGATGAGAGCGATGAGGAAGAAGTTCGAGCTCACCTGAGAAGAGTTGCTCAGCAACCTCCTCTCAAACCAGATGCGTCTAAAGAGGTAGTGCATTCTCAATGTTAACGTTTACTAACTGCAAAACTTCTTTAAAATAAACAGTTGGTCATTTGACATGTTATTGAGATGTCAGCCCTGTTGTTTTTTTCAGTTTTTTGACCATAATTTGGTCCAATGTGCAATTTTGGTTGCAATGTGGTCCAAACTTGTTGAATATGATCCAGTGTTGTAAATGTCATGTAGAATGCATTTCTAGTGCAAATGACCCAGATAAAAGATGTATTAGACAAAAATATGTTTTAAGAACGTTTTGCTAACATTCTCATTACGTTATAAAAACGTTTTGAATAAAAAAGAAACGTTTGAGAATAACCATGTGAAAATAACATTTTTACACCTGTTTTTAGACATAGATTGCTGATAAAATACTCTTTTAAAACTATTGTAAGAAAGTTTTATAACTTTGAGAGAACATTTAAAGAACGTTTGCCAGAATGTTACCTGTGTTTTTTAGAGGTCTTAAGTATGTATCTCTTTCTATGCTTCATTTACATTCATGCATTTAGCAGACGCTTTTATCCAAAGTTTCTTACACTACCTTCAAACTATTCAAGTATTTTGTGTCCTGGGGGATCAAACCCATAATCGTTGAGTAACAGCAACAGTACAGCTCTAATTTCCCCCTAAATCTTTCTGCAGAAAATGGAGTTTCTGAATATATTCGGCGTGACCACCCTCTCCAAGCGAGATGAGCTTCTGGAGATAAAGAGGAGAAAGAGAAGGAGACTCATGCTGGAGAGAAGCCCGTCACCTCCTGCGGGGCAGAACAAACGAAAGAGCCCCTCTCCTCCCCAACCTCCTCTCACAACACGCTTCACTCCAGAAGAGATGGACAACACCAGTGAACTTGAGGACAAGAAGCATTTCCTCAGTATGTTCAGCTTGAACCACATCAGCGTGGAGGAGAGAAAAGGTACGAGACCAAAACACCCTGAAACCTCACGAATACTCTCACACTACCTGTGTTCAGAAAGATACAAGTTACACTTTGAGCCCTGACTGTCAGAGATGTTGCACTTGAAGTGTGAAACCCACAAAATTGGCTACATACGGGACACAATGTGACAGGAAACAGCTATGCTACACCGCTAGTTGTTGGAAAATAGTTTGTTAGTGGAACAGCCCTAATGAATCTAAACCATTGTTGTATTATAGTAAAAGTGAAAAAAGTATAGTGAAAAAGGCGTTGCTTTTTGGTAGATTGATTACTATTTGTAAAACCATAGATTTACTACAAATATCATAGTTCAACTTCTGTATGGTTACTGTAGTGACCCCATGACACATCTATGTGGTTCAGTATGGTTTTACTACAAATAAAACCAAAAAACTATGGGTAATAAAGATGGTTTCAGCAGCAAGAACATAAACAAACATTTTGGGTCCGATAGACGCCCGCAAATAATCAATAACTGTTGAGTATTTTTTATTTAATTTAATACAATGACTATACAATAACATACTAATATAAATTGTTATAACCAAACACAGACCGGGAGTTAACTTCGGGTCAGGCGCGTGTGTCCGGTGAAACCGTCTATAGTAAGGAAACTGCTGCACTGTTTGCTACTCACTCCCTTTTTTGTCTAAATGTATGAAATGGATGTTCTTGGTATATGTCCTGTAACAGTTTTTTGTTATTTTCAGAAAATGAGAAGATTACAAGCTTGCTGGAAGCCATCAAACAAAAAAACGTAACTCTGGACTCGCTCAGATATGCCTCAGATACTCCTTGTTCTAGCCCGTCAGGTACGCCGTATCATAATTATCGTTCAGCGTCTACTCAAAGCTGTTCACATTCTTGGACCGAGGATTATGCGTTTCTATAGCAACAGTAACAACGGCGAAGTTAGCATGATAACTTTTCTAAGTCCGTGCTTTCGTTTAGTAAACGTTTATTTTGTACACATTAGTCGAAATTTGGCAAAATCAATATAACAAATTATTAAACGCAAACATTACGAAATGACTGCGTAACTACATTTTACTCCTGGAAGCGCAGCCATTTTTTATGGTTCTGCATGTGGTTGCAGCTAGCGGTCATGTGGTGCAAGCCGTCAATCTCAGCAAGCTCCCAGCTTACATCTGTAATTACAAGCTCTACGAGGAATTGAACGCTTTTTACACGTTGAATTCGTGTAATTGTGGTAAATATGGCATGGCGTGAACTTACCTTTAGCCTGCATCTGAAATCGCATATTGTCAGAATAGGAAGTTGCGTTAGATGAATACATTCAGGAGATACTACATCCGTTATGTTTTTATGGTCAGGGGTAAAAAAAAATCCTCAGGTTTTGTTAAACATACAATTTAACCATAAGGAAACCTTTATTAGTACCTTTATATATTTTTTAATTATTACGTTTTTGGATTTGGTGGCTCCTCAGCTTCTGTGGCCTCATGGGATAGAAAAGTGTCCATCTGACACAAATCGAGAATCGCAGTATTTCTCGCGTAATGTTTTTTGGAGACTTTAGGTTTCAGACATACTATTGACACGAATTTGGCGTACTATCTAGCATGGACGTAGGCGATTTTGGACGCAGCGTTAGACAAACACAATCTTACGTAAATTCGTAACTATTTTACTAGGTGGCTGATCCATATGAATCCGAACAATCTCTTTGTACGTTTTAACAAGATTTGCTTTCACAGCAGTGACGTTAGTTTTTTTTTATAATGATCGTATGTTTTGGTACAATTCACATTGTACGAATTCATACAAATAAAAAACGGTTCCGAATCCACGTAAAATCAGATTGGCTGGACACACTCAGATTAGTCACCATCAATAGCAGAATTACACCGTAATGCTCACGTATTTGTTGCTTTTATATTTTATTTTATTGATGAATACAAAACCACTGTAAATCATGTAGTGATGGACTTTGCTGACCATCCACATTCTGTCATCATACAGCTGCCTCACATCAGTCAACTAGTAATGGTCACCCTGAACCCGTAAATAGCTCACCCGACAACCTTCGATTTGAAGACCCTCCACCGCTGGCTCCTCTCAAAGCTCCATGCCAACCCAAGGAGGTGTCTCCCGTCAGAAGGGTCACAAGCCTGCAGGCCAGCGCCCCACCCAAGGATCACCCTCCAGGGCTGAATGGACTAAATGGCAGACCCAGAGTGTGGGAGAGCATAAACCAAGAGGAGTTCGCTCAGCATTTTCATCAGTCTGTACTGCAGTCCACTCAAACAACACAACAGAGACAAAAAGGTTATTTATACATTTATTCCATGGGCTTTTTTCAAATTTGTTAAAAAATGTATTACATTTTTTTAGAATTTATTTTTTGTAGTCTTGACTCAAAAACCCTCATGACAAACCCCCATTTACAACATCATCCATATGTGGTCTAAAATCACAGATTACTTGGATTATATGGGTTTTGGCGCAGAGTTATAGCTTTTTTGTTTTTGTTTTATTTAGTTGTATTTTTAGATTTTTCGTTTTTATCTTCATTTTAGTTCAATTGTTAGCTATTTTACATGCTTTTGTCATTTTATTATTTATTTGTTAATTTCTTATGTCGCAATATAAGATTAATACATTTTTATTTTAGTTTGGTGTATTATCATAAATTTAGTGCCTTAAATTTATTTCAGTTTATTCTGCAAACATTTAGCAACATTTACATTTTTCGTTTACTTTGTTTTCCCCAAACATTTTAGGCCAATATTATATTTGATTATTAAGTTTTCAAAGTTTTCATTTTAGTGTATGGAACCAAATGTCCAAATTAGAGTTATTGTAGTTTTAGTAATGTCAATGTCAATGTCAGCACTAATTAAATTCAACCTAGGTTGACCAATGTGCTGCACAATTTTACACATGATTAAAATACATACACAAAACAGATACAAGCACAAAAATAGTTACAGAAAGCCAGGTCAAAATAATATGTTTTCAGCAGAGACTTAAAGGTGGAAAGTGATGGGTCTGTTCTTACAGAAAAGGGCAATGCATTCCAAAGTCTGGGGGCAGCAACAGTAAAGGCACGATCACCCCTAGATCTTAGCCTAGACTTTGGGATACATAATAAATTCTGGTTGGAAGATCGAAGAGGAACTGTGGGCCTATACTGTATTCAGTTAAAAGGTCAGATAAATAAGAGGGAGCCAGACCATGTAATGCTTTAAAAGTTAGTAACAAAATTTTTAAATCGATTCTATAGTGAACAGGCAACCAGTGTAGAGAGCGTAGAATTGGAGTGATGTGCTTACGTTTATTTGTACGTGTTAGTAGTCTTGCTGCTGAGTTTTGAACTAATTGTAGGCGGGATAGGGCTGAGTGGCCAATCCCGTAATACAAGGAGTTGCAGTAGTCCAATCGAGATGTTATAAAAGCATGGATGACCTTCTCAAATTTTTTACTAGATAAAATAGGCTTGGCTTTAGCCAGTAGTGTAAGATGGAAAAAGCAAGACTTTATCAGCATATTAATCTGTTTATCAAATTTAAGAGCTTCATCAAAAATAAAACCTACATTTTTAACATAGGGTTTTTTACAGAAGGTCCAATCCCCTAGGTTAATATTTGGAGTAGTTGAGTTCGGCAAACCAAACACTATAGTTTAGGTTTTATCCTCATTTAGATTTAAAAAGTTTAAAGATAACCAGGTTTTAACATCAGACAGGCACGACGCAAGTGTATTCAAGTCGATTGAGGTTTGCTTTAGGGATAGATAAATGTGGGTGTCGTCAGCATAACAGTGGAACGACAGACCATATTTCCTAAAGATAGAGCCCAAGGGAAGCAAATATAAGGAGAAGAGGATGGGAGCCAAAATGGATCCCTGGGGAACGCCGCAAGAAAGGGGAGCTACTTCAGAGGCAGAGTCACCTATCTTAACTTTAAAACAACGATTTGTAAAATATGATTTAAACCAGTCTACTCCACGCCCCGTTATCCCTACACAGTGCTCCAACCGTGACAGCAAGATTGTGTGGTCGACAGTGTCAAAGGCAGCTGTCAGGTCAAGTAGCACTAATATAGAGAGATTACCAGAATCACCATTTAATAACACATCAACCTTTAAGAGAGCAGTTTCGGTGGAATGATATTTTCTAAAACCTGATTGAAAAACCTCAAAATTTTTATTAGCATCCAGAAACGTTTGAAGCTGCCGAAAGACTACTTTTTCTAAGATCTTAGAAGTAAAAGACAAATTAGAAATAGGTCTAAAATTTGACATAACAGTGGGATCCAGGTTTGCCCTCTTCAACAGAGGTTTAATGCAAGTTAAAAAAAAGACAGAATATAAGACGTACGATCTTGATGACCGCTATATTTACATCCATTTATCCAAAGAATGCAAAATTGAACACCGCGTCCCCAAAATGTTCTCCTATATTGAAAACCCACCTTCTATTTTTAGTTTTAGTAGTATTTTGAATTACATTTTCTTATTGAATTTGTGATATGTGCTTTTTAATTGATTTATTTGTATTATTTAAATGTTCATGTTGCTATATAAGTTTAATTTATTTTTATCTTAGTTTTGGTGTTAATTACAGTTTTTGAAATAATATTCAGGGCCAATATTTGATTTGATTTCAATTAACAGAAATGTTTTAATAGTTAATAGTGAACAAATTTATGTTCTTTCCTCATATAACAATCTACGTTGCGTTCACTATGTAGTATGTAGTCAATGGACTCGACTGGACTAGACTTTTCATCGGAGGCACATGCCTTGCCTGAAGTTAACTTCTGGTCCGTGTTTGGTTATAATATGATAATTTATTTTAATTTAAGTTTATATTCATTTATATTCATAATTTCTTAAATGATATATTAAATTAACTCAACAGTTATTGATTCTTTGCAGAGGTCTACCGGAAGGTACGTTTAGGCCACATATCATTTGTTCATGTTGTTGCCGCTAAAACCGTCTATACAGATCTTATAGATACTTATAAATACATTGTTGTGTATTTTTCAGCAGGTGCCACTGTAGGAACCGATGAGCAGTTTGATAATGCATCGCATCAACCTCCAGGTCTCCAGAAGGCATTCAACAAACCCCCCCAAACACAGACCAATGGCCACACCCTCAATATACCACCCCATAGAGACTCTCCAGGTGCGAGCCAGGACCTTTCAGATGAAGAGGGCGTCAGTACGGATGAAGACGATGAGGAGGAGACTTTCAGTCCCAGGTGGAAAGGAATTGAAGCGATATTTGAAGCATATGAGGAGTATATAGAAGGTGGGTTTTCAATATAGGAGGACATTTTGGGGATGCGATGTTCAATTTTGCATTCTTTGGATAAATGGATGTAAATATAGCGGTCATCAAGATCGTACATCTTATATTCTGTGTCGTTTTTTTCACTTGCGTCACCTGTATTGGTATTATTATGCAATTACTGTGAATCATGTTTTTTTAATTCTCCCTTTGTCTGTCAGAGAGAAGTTTGGAGCATCAGGTTCTCCAAAGCGAGTGTAGACGTCTTGAGACGCACCATTACAATCTCACGCTGACAGCCGAGCAGCTCTCTCAGAGCATGAGGGTAAGATTATACTATTTTGTGCAGTTATTCGGTTATAACCTCATTGAGGTCACAGTCGTGGTTTATCGCAAATAAACCACGGCCGTTTAAGCGATCCGGACTATTGGAAAAGAGAACCTGAACATCAGGTTATAAACTGCAAAAAACAGAAAATTGTTCAGTCACTACGGTACGATCTAGAGAAATGCATATTTTTATTTTCTCATTTTTAGGATCTGTTGGCGCAGAAGCACAATCTGGCATTAAAGCGAGATCGTATGCAGGCCGAACTGGAGCACTTGAAGAAATGCCTGGCACTGCCCCTGTTTCATTGGCACAGGGGATATTACAAGAGACCCTCACCCAGGTGACCTCCCTCGACCTTATGTTGTACCACTGAAACTAATGGACGGCGAGGATGAGGAGGGAGAGGACAAAGCTATCGCTCAGTGTCTGGTGCCAATGTCTGATGCCTCACTGTGAAATTCAGCACTGGAAACTCACCCACCAGATACAGGATCTGAACAAAACAGGCATCTGAAGAATATAAATATCTATTACTTGACCCAATCTGATATTTTAAAGATCATTGCCAAGAAGGTGCAGAAAACCAGTCCCAGGCTAGAGATGGAGACCTAATGGCATTATTCCCCGTGTAAAAGATCTTGAGACAATTAAAACTGACTTTGGATCTTTCGTGCCCTAAGAAGGGGATGAGTGGCTAAAATATTTTAATATTTATACAGTTTCTTAAAGAAATGTGATTGTGTAAAATACGAATATGTCAAAATCACATTTTATATGTTTTTATTTTTAATGATTGATTATAAAAGGCCTGTCATTTGGAATATATAAATATTTCGATTTTTTTTGTGGAGGGAAGATGTGTTGGTGGGGTACTGCTGGTCAGAATGTTGAAAATATCTGGAGGAATATTTGGGTGTATTACGTTGGGAATATTGGTTTAGTTTATTAACCCTTGTAGCACTCTTTAAACAATGTTCCCAGTCTTTTTATATTCACTTTGGCATTAATCAAAACTCAAGTCTTTCACTGTCGAATACACATATAGGCACTATAATAAATATGGGTAACACAATACTATTATTACATAACCGATGTGTTAAATATTTATGTAATAATGCTTGTTACACACTTTTTTTAATGAAAATTATTATCATTGAAATGTCTTGTCATTTGGCCAAGATTATATATCGTCAGCCTAGCTGCCATAGAAACAGGTTATGCATTTGTATACTTGGATATTAGTGCCACAAAACATTCTCCAGCAGCACCTACTGTAAAAAAAGCCCAAACAAACTTATTTATAATGAAATTAAACTGCACTTCACCGGGTGATAAACACTTGTTTCGATATTTACGAATTTCCCAAATTTGTAACTTAAGGACATGAAGGTCTGTAGTTAGTATTGCAACTTTATAATGGTTAAAAAAGAATGAAGTATGGAAATTTATCTATTTGTAGGAAATTAAAAGGAATGGCCATAAATGGTTGTGGCAAACAAAAACAAGTAAAAAAAATAAAAACTGTGAATTGTTTTTAGTTGTAATTTTTAGCGGAATGAAATGTAAGTTAATATATTGTTTGTTGAAAGTAGAAATGCTTATTTATATTGGTATTACTGCTAAAAAGTCTTGTTTGAAAAGGTTTTATTTCTTGCCATATTTTGTCTACAAAATAAAATTCTGTTCGAGAAAGTAAAAGATGTGATTTAGCTACAACTGTAACACAATCTTTCAGTTGGTTCTTGAGCCTATTTGAATAAAAAAAGAAAGAAAATGTACATTTTAAAGCTCCGTCTCCTTGAATGATTCAGATAAAAAAGGATCCGCCAGATCCCATTTCAGAAGTTTAACACACCTGGTTTTTGTTTTTATCGGTTTACGTATTTATTTTATGTTTTGGTTAAAATATTATAAAGACTATTGTTCGTAAAAAAGTCAAAAGTACCTTTAACATTTTGGAACCAAAATAGAAGTTACTAAAAATGTTCATAGACCCTCTGGATATTCGTTTCTTTTAATGTTTTTTCTCTAAATTATTGAAATTATTTAGACAAAATTATAGAGATCATACAGAATGTGTGTCCAAATATAAATGTCTTAACAAAACTATTTTTTTCACATTTATTTTGATCAAATAGAGAAGGAAACTTGGTTAAAAGTGTGTGCAGACCAAGATATCAAGATGGATATTTTCAAGTTGTTTAACAAGAAACCATAAATATGTAAAAAAAAATCATTTTGCATTTTTGTTTCCTTTCAGCTAATAAACAACCAGTGTTTTCACTGTTTGGCCCTCCTGCTTCACGCTCATAATATTTCTACTCCACGTTGCACCTGCAACATTTTTTTAATCACAAAACTTCTTTATCACCTGTCCTCAATTCACACGTCTTCGCTTCATCTGGTTCTGCAGGTCTTTCAGGTCCTTTGTGATGTTGTGGGAAACAACGCCTTGAAGCGCTTTCATTAACCACCCATAGGTTGACATTTGCATTTACTCGCTTCTTCCTGTCTCATCCAGGATCGATGAAAAAAAGTCTTGCTCTTCTTTGTGCACTCTTAACATCACCCTAATAACAGCTGTTGTGCACAGTGCTTGAAATGGTAAGGTCCAGTAAACACACATGATCCTTAAATCCTTAAATGCACTGTACATTAAGTTATTTTTCATAAAAGCATCTTCCAAATGCATATGCAAATGAAGGTGGGTGATTTTTTTTGCAGCATCAGTTGTTCTGGTAAAAATGTAGGTTAGTTACATGGTCATTTTTTCTTCTTTTTTGGACCTTACTCGCAACGTGCAGATTTCATGCTGTCATTTAAGAAAAAGGGGGCCGTCCTGCGTGACATGCAGTATAGCTGTATGAACATCCCTTTTTAAAAAGTACAAAAATTACATTTAGTCTCTCAATTAATTAAGCTTAAAGAATGATGTAGAAGAATCACACATCTTTGTAATCCTTTAAGCAGCACAGTTGTCACTCCTTAAAGTGATAGTTCACTCAAAGATAAAAAAATTCTGTCATCTTTTATTCACCCTCTTGTTATTTCAAACCTGTTTGGCTTTCTTTCTTCCGCAGAACACAAAAGAAGAAATTTTGAAGAAAGTTGGTAACCGAAGAGCACTGGCACCCATTCACTCTTCTATTGTATGGACACAAAACCAATGCAAGTGAATGGGGGCCAGTTAACAACATTCTTGCAAATATCTTTTGTATTCTGTGGAAGAAAGTCATACAGGTTTGAAATGACAAGAGTTGGTGAGTAAATGATCACAGAATTTGTATTTGTGGGTGAACCATCACTTTAACAGCTAGAGGGCGGGCATGCCCTGAAAAAAGCCCATTCCCAAAGTGTCCAATCTCGGATTGGACATCTCGGACTGCCCGAGGGGAGAGTTTATTAACAGCAATCCATGCGTTCCTCCGTCATTTTCACTGTAATTAATGTTGCTGTCTTGAATATCCATGTTCTTGTTTCTCCAAACCAAATTTCATGATCAGCTCTCCAAAACTTGTCGTGGGCTAATTTTTCGGTCCAACTCCGAATTTCACCGTCACTAAAACCTCCAATATCTGTGTTAAGCTAAACATCACATGCTTCAACATCAAGATCACATGCTGACAGTAAGGCGGATGCACTGACTTGACTGTCTGCTAACAAATCTACTTTTCAACGTATGTCCCATTAAATAGTCGGAGGAGGAAAACCCAGCCAGTGCACAGGAGAATCCTTCGCCAGGTTGTCCATCACACTGTCTATATGTTCCCAGACTCCAACGAAACACATCTGGGTCAGAAGGTTAAATGCAAAGGGTTAAGTCCCTCTACATTGACCCCTTCAAAATAGTTAAGGAGCTCAACCCTGTCACCTTTGAGTTTAAGCTTCCAACTCACTACCGTATTCACCCAGTTGTCCATGTTTCTCACTTAAAACCTTACCATGCCCCTTTTCCTCCTTCCACAGAGCCTGGCAAAGAAGAGGAACTCCCCTGCCACAAGTCGAGGAGGAGGAAGGCATCTTCAAGGTCCGTGAGATCCTGAATTCACAATGTCGGGGTGGAAAGCTTGAATAACTAATGGACTGGGAAGGCTATGGTCCTGAGGAACAATCTTGGGTCCCACAAGATGATATTGTGGATCCTGCTCTACTCTCCGAGTTCCACAACTCTCATCCTGACCAACCTTCCGTGTGTCACGGAGGTCATCCACCTCTGTGTCGGGGTCCTAGGCCCCCAGGAATACTGTCGGTCACTGTCACTTTAGAACTGTAATGGCGGCTCCGTTGACGTACGATGCAACGGCCAAATGCGGGGTCAGAGGTGTAAAGTGTACCTGAAAACCATACTTAATATAAAAGTACAGATACCTTGCAGTGAAAATTACTCCATTACAAGTTACAAGTCACGAATTCCAAAACGACTTGAAAAAAAGTCTTCGAGTATCTGATTTTAACAGTAATTACAGGCGGGTGTCCGATTTCTCTTAGCCGTTGTTGATGTTCAAATCACCAAAACAAACACGCCCCTACCCCCATCTTTCGCTTTCGTCAGCGCTCGGCTCGGCTAATGTCCATCCTGTGCACTGTGCACCTTACTGCTGATTGGCTACAAGGTTGTTTTGGTACTCGGTCCGACTCCGTTGTCTAAAGCGTAATTCAGAAATCGGTTACCCCGCCTTTAAGTATTTTCCTCATACTGAATGTAGCAGCACTAGTCCTCAACACTTAAGAGACATGTCAGTGAAAACCAAGAAACCTGATTCTTGAGGAGAGCAATCGCATCATCGCATCAAACTGAACACCTCGAAATTGCAACAAATCAAGGTCCACTCCATAGCCTACGTCTATTACAAACACCCAAGTCTCAGTTAAGTTCAAGCGCTCATATGGAAACCAATATCCTTCAAAATGGTCTCTTCAGTAAAACGGATAAATAAAATAATGTTAAGTTAAAGGGGTCATATGGCGCGAAGACGTGTTTTTCTGTATCTTTTGTGTGTTATAAGTTGCCCATGCATGTATTAGACACGTAAAATTGCACAAATTAAAGTGTGAGAACAAAGGATGCATTCTATCTAAAAGCGAATGCTCGCCCAGACCTGCCTGAAACGCCTTGTGTAACCACACCCCCACAAATCTACGTCAGTTCGTGGTATGAGTTGACTAAGACCTCCCAAATGTATACGCAAGTAAGGTGGGCGTACCTGTCAGTACAATTGCTTTGGAACCTGATGTTCCAAATATGGTAAGAGGCGTTACATTTCTCACACGCTTGCAGTATTCGACCAATCACTACGCACTGGTTAACTGGCCAATCATAGCACACCTCGCTTTTCAGAGCCATGAGCTTTGTAAAAAATCTGCGCGTTTCAGAGAGGCGGGGCAAAGAGATACAAACATGCACGGTATGTGGAAAATACAGCGTTTTTGAACCTTAAATCGTGTAAACACATTGCATTACATTCTAAAACAAACGATAATATTCATTTTAGCCGTGTCATATGACCTCTTTAAACTACAAAAGTCGAATCCTTTTTGCACTGGACATGCAGATACTTAAGTAAAGTAAATAATTACATTTACTCCAATACTTTACACCACTGTGCGCGGTCTGGGCCCAGATAGAACAGGTGCGTGATCTGGAACACATCTGCTGTGTAAAAACATATGATAAAGGAAGTTTGAAATACATTCTAAGTCATAAACGTCTTACAGAAATCTGACAGGACAGGAAACATATCGCAAATGAGGAAACATATCGCAAATGAGCAAACGATTAAAAACGTATGTCTTGCAGATGTAAATGCAGACATCAGATAGGCCTTTGTGCTATTACGGGGTATGGTGCGTTCAAGACACCAGTTCGGACTTGGGATATTTTCCAACACAAACATAAGTAACGTCTAGATCTAGTAACAATAAAAGCATTTATAGCCTACCATTAAAACATTACAACTATTTGTTAACATATCCTAATATATATCCTAAATCCGAGGTGAGAATAGTATTTATATGGTAACAAACAATTGAAAAACAAGATCCGTACACGAGTCGCACGGACCGTATTTCAACGTACGTTTCCGCGTCACGCGCTGTAAAAGCGTTGCGTTTGACGACGCGTCAAGTCGTTTAACTTAAACTGCGTCTCACAATCCCTGCGCTCCGCTCCATTTCACGCGCATTTCGTGTGAGCTCTCTCACCCCTGACTGTTTAATATAAAGCTCAGGTGAGCAGCACCTGCATCACGTGACCCTGTATTCCCAATGCAAGTTATTCCAGGCGACAGTCTGTTTCACCGGCGCGCACCTTCCGTGTTTCAATGTACCCGCTGAGCGCGAACTGCTGGGAAAACCGACAGCCTCTGTTTCATGTTTAAAGTGCATTTGCTAACTTCACGAGAAAGGCTGTCATACCTTTTGATGAGAGGATTCACCAAAGGGCTGCGATGTGGCGGAGTCTTGCGATTCTGTATCTGACATGCATAACCCCAACCAAATCTCTTGGTAAGACTGCTTTATAATTCTATCTATCTATCTATCTATCTATCTATCTATCTATCTATCTATCTATCTATCTATCTATCTATCTATCTATCTATCTATCTATCTATCTATCTATCTATCTATCTATCTATCTATCTATCTATCTATCTATCTATCTATCTATCTATCTATCTATCTCAGCATTTCATGCACTCGAGCTGGACTCCACAGGTTTGTGCAAAATCTGATTTGATCTGTTATGTACAAAAAGTATTTTGAAAAAATATTGTCTGTTTGCATGTTTGAATAGAAACGACAAATTTTCAGTGTCGACTTAATATATAAAACTCAGTATGTATAACATTCGTTACAGTGTATGTTGTCTGAATGAAATGGTTGTACTGTAACTTCCTCCAGCACTCTTGCCTCCCTAAGAGAAATCGCTCTATTCTCTTCCTCACTATTGTAAGTCACTTTGGATAAAAGGGTATTCTGAATGCCTAAATGTAATGCCCAGCCTTAACTTTGCATAGCTTTCACACTTAGAGCTAAAATACAGGTGTTGCTTGTCAGGTTGGTTTTGTTTGGTGTAGCATGCCTATGTTTGTCCAGCAGAATGAAAAAAACAAAAGTCAGCCTCTGGTGGGAACTTTGTACCTGGAAACGGCTTTAACACAGCTGCTTCTGTTTAATGATTGAATGAGGATATTGGCTGCTGAACAATAAACGTACTTTACCATTACACACACACCCACAGAGAGAGAGAGAGAGAGAACTTGTGACAAATGCCATAGTTACTATGTACAGTAACAACAGTATGAAGGTGTTTATGCGTATGCTAAGGTTTAGCGTAACACTCCTCTCTATAGTGTAAATGTCAAATGTCTTTATTAGCGTAAAGCTTTCTTTCTCCTAACCTTTTGTCATGATTCTCAAATCACTCTTCCGGTTCAGTAAACGCATTACATTCTTTTTGTTTGTGTGTGTTGTGTGTTTTACAACAGTGGAAGGACTAAGAGAGTAAAGTGAGGACATTTTTGCCTGTCCTCACCTCCCTATTCAAATGTCTGTGTGAGGGTTAAAACTTGGTTTTAGGCTAAAAATGGCCATAAAATGAGCAATCCACGGCTGTAGTGTTCTTTCTCACACAATAACCCTCGTGTCATTGTTTTCCCAATTCTCTTTTGCTGCAGTCCTGCACGCCTGACCTCAGATTGGTCATGTTTACATTTATGAGGCATTTTTATTCGACGCTTTTTTTAGAGGTGGAGAAAAATGCATTCATTTCACAGAATTGTTGAACAGTGACAACCAAGGGCATGACTTTGATGCAGGACTAGCTTTTTGGTGGCCGGTAGCAGATTGGAGAAGTGCTACAAAATCCTGTTTGAAAAGTCATTCTTTTAGAAATTTGGCACAGCATCGCACATCGCGTTAAAATGTTTCGCATGAATATATTTTGGGAAAGGGCGATCGGACTACAGGATCCAGCTACAGGAAGGAATTACAGGTTTCTTTACCTGCTTTGAATAGATGCAAATTTAAATTGATCACATGTTAAAATTCATGTCCAAGCTGGATAGCTTGCGTAGCCTGAATTCTGACCCGTGGCCTAAAACCCGGTCAACATTTTTTTATAACTGCATTTCAATATTATACCATATATGTGTAAGCAAACAAAGAACATTGTATCCAGACACGTGGAATATGCAGCGCCGTTCAGCTGTGCGTCAGAATGTTTCTTTCGTCTCTTCTGAGATTAGATACCCTTCCAAGTCTCAAGCAAGGTTACGCTAATAAAGAAGTCATTGTTTTTAACATTGAGTGCCACGTTGAAAACCTGTACAGGTGTACTCGTTTCATACTTTTCTACTCTAATCTCGCTTATGAATTGTGCCTTTATGAAAAATCGCCCAAAAAACGTTGGTCATGTAAAAATGCTAAAACTGAATCTTTATCCACTGTATCCAAAGATCCGCTGTGTAACAGCGCTCCAGAGTTCAAGCATGATCAGAATCAAACTGTGATGGGAACGCTCGGTTCCAGCGTGATCCTCACCTGCACAGCCTTCATGGGGTTCAATAACACAAATTCAGACTGTAAAGACCCCCTGGACTGGATGAAAGACGGCACACCTCTTACCAACTACACCGTCTACCCTCAAGAAATAGAAGGCTGGTGGGTATATGCATTGCAATATTCTGAATACATGCACCTTAAAGTTTTGGTTATTGCAATTTTATCATAATGCAACACTTGATTACAAATCAAAGAAATGCAGTACAGTTTATAACTAATCCTAGTTTACGGTATACTTTAAAGTAAGGGTGAAACAATATACCCGTATTGAGAATAACTGATATTAAAAACCATGATTATTGAAAATTATTGTTTTTCTAAGATATTATTTATTTATTTATAGATATTATTTATCATGATAATATTGTGCGTTATTTTGATAATAACGGTGTAGTAAAAATATTGCCCTCCTGCGTATGTCATTCATTGGCATTTTTTATTTAATTTTATGTTAAAATGTCCCAGCTATAGGTAATACCTTTAAACAATAAGGCAAAAAAGAAAAAAAATACAACTTGCAATACACACAATTCATTTGTCGTGCACAGGAAATTTGCATACTGTGTATACATACTGTATTGTACAAATAGTAATAGTATTTTATTCTGAACATAGCTATTTATTTTGTTTTTATGAAATATTTGTTTGATGTGTTATATCAAATGGTTGCCACATTATAGGTTAAAGATGCCTGATAGCATTTTTTTTCTATAGATACAATGATAGTGTTATGGTAAATGCTTTTGGCCATGATAATGGCATAGTTAAAATCTGATACTGTAACAGCCCTATGCCACAAAACCCAGAATAAAAGATTTTATTAGAATGTATTATATATATTAACACATCACCGTATTTTTATTAAACAGTAGTTTAAATAGTACTGTTCTGTATTGTCATGTCCGACAATTCATGACTTGGACAAAGCAACATTTGTCCAATTTATAGTAATAGTTAATGGACCAGTGTGCGTTTGATCAGAAATCATGTGCAGATGAACAAATGTCGATCTACATCTTACAGGTACACAGATGAGGGTCATATCATTGACAGCAGTAAACTAACAGTGACATTGAAAGATAAAGCCGATTTTGGCGTCTACTCCTGTGTGGTGCGAAACAGCACAGCACAATTCAACATTCAAGAATACAGTAAGAGACAAACACTTTGATGCATTCATTTGAACACTTATCATGCTGGAATAGGTCCATAAGGAAACTGCACAGTTTTTGTACATTTTCAGTGTGAATTGTAAATTTTAATATGGTGAAAGATGTTAAAAATATGATAGGGGATAATGGAGGTAGAGCTGTACAGATTCTGTGGAATTCTGTTGAGTTTGTTCCCACGCATGCCTATGATTTACACTTATGAGATGTCTATAGACCTCTTTGGATGATGTAAACAGCACTGGTTCAACGCTGATTCAGAGGAACTTCCTGTTTCAGTTAAACAAACATTTGAGCAAAATACTACTAATAAATAAAATTATTTATTAAATTACACACTTTTTTGTGTGTTTAAATTTTGCAAAATGGTCTATAAAAAAGTTACATTTTTATCCCTGTATTCCATAATCCAGATATATCACAAATGTTAAACCAAATATTATATTATTACAGTTGTCAAATAATTTCAAAGCATTCAGTGCAGTTTTTTCCCATGACACACAACATAAATGATTAGACAGTTATGAACATAGAGCACACAATAACACAATCAAGGTTATTAATCAATGTTTGTCCAATGTTTACTCAAAGAAACCCCAAGTCATACAGGGGCTGTGGTGGCAACGGTGGTGTTGTTGATAGTTCTCACTCTCTCAGCGGTGGTCTATTCCAAATGCAGACTCAACTTCAAACTCTGGTATAAGAACATATACGGGGATTATGAGCTCAATGGTTAGTTCACATTTTATTAAACAAAAGCATAACGCCAACTTTCTCATGCATCATTTTTTATAATTCAGTGTTTTGAGCTTTTGTTCTTTCCTGTTTCTCAGATGGCAAAATGTACGATGCCTACGTCTCGTATATCAACGATGACAATGACCGGAAGTTTGTCAACTTTATTCTGAAACCACACTTGGAGAACAAGTACGGCCACAAGCTTCTGCTCAACGACACAAACATCCTTCCTGGAGCCGGTAAATCATCCAACCATAGACAAATCTTAAAGGGACAGTTCACCCAAAAAGGAAAGTCATCATTTACTCACCCTCTTGTCATTTTAAACCTGTATGACTTTGTTTGCTCTGCAGAACACAAACGAAGATATTTTAAAGAAAGTTAGTAACCGATTCACTTCTATTGTATGGACACAAAACCACAAAACCAAGTCAATGGGGGCCGGTTAACAACATTCTTCAGAATATCTTGTTTTGTGTTCTGCGGATGAAAGAAAAGAAAGTCATACAGGTTTGAAATGACATGAGGGCGATTAAACGATGACAGAATTTTCATTTTTGGGTGAACTATCACTTTAATAATCAAAGGATTAAAATAGAATATATTCATCGCTACATAACTGTGATGGCTGATATGCAAATCAGCAGTCACAAATTTTTCAAATGTCTCGTCCGCAGAGCCGTCCGCAGAACTACTTATGAACATCAGTCGCTGTCGACGATTAATCGTGGTGATGTCCCAGTCGTACCTGGAGCAGGAGTGGTGTACTACGAACTTTAGGTCAAATCTACCACATAAACTTTAAAAATTATGTGAAAAATGTTTAAATAAAACAGTGCAATTTTGTAACATTACAGTTTTTTTAACACTATACATGAAAACCTTTAAAAAGAATAACAGTAACTCTTTTTAATGTTAAAGTGAGAGTCCACCCAAAAATCTTTTGTTACTCTGCTGAACATTAAAGAAGATATTTTGAAGAATGTTGGCAATCGAACAACATTGACCCCCATTGACTTCCACTGTATGAACACAAAACCACTGAGACATTTCTCAAAATATCTTCTCAATTCGTCTTTTACGTTGTGTTTCACCGACGAACGAGTCACATACAGGCGTTGAACTACATGAGAGTGAATAAAAGATGACAGAATTTATATTTTTGGGTGAACAATACCTTTAAATGCTGTAATGTATCGTTTCAGACAGGGTCTCTGGCATTTGATGGAGCTGTCAGGAAAGCCCATTTTCATCATTTTTCAGTCCCAACAGCAGCAAATGAGCCAAGCCATCATTCAGCAGCTGAAACACCACCAGTCTCGCATCACGACTCTCACCTGGGGAGCACACTCTATAGTGAGAACCTCACGGTGCTCTGTACACTCTTACACGAGCACCCGAGTACACTTCATCTATCTCTCGTTCTTCTTATAGACCCGTTCTTCAGGCTTCTGGAAGGCTCTCGCTTTAGCAATGCCACGTAAGGTGACGTTTCACCGCGAATCTGCGGGCGATCCGCAAACTTTAATGCAAGGCGATGAGGATCCCATGCTCACGCAGCAGCCTGATTACCTGGATTGCACACCGGACCCAGATCCAGCAGGAGACCTGGGTAACAATAAACCTCATTTCAAATGTGCAACCAAACGAGTTTATCTTTATTAACTGTCATGACAAGAATGATAGACAGCATACTTTACATTTTATTTCAACGTAGTCTATACATGTTTATCTCACAGGTCTGCGTTTGCCTATCTACAAGACACTGTCCACCAAAGCTCCAGTGCTCCCCGCGGGTCCAGAAGCGATTACTGAACCCCGGGCTCCTGATATAGATGTGTCTGACCTTGGCTCTAGAAACTATGCCGCCCGCACAGACTTTTACTGCCTGGTCTCAGAGGACGATATATAAGACACTCCTTCGATGTTGTCTCTGGTCACTTTTTGTCGGTAATTTTGTTGTCAGTATGTTTTCATGTGTTTAACCAGCAATCTGCTCTATATCACCGTGTGATTTTTTTACATTTAGAATATGCACATTTCTTTGTTTTTATGCAAAATGTTTAACAGCATTTCTCGTGCAGTCATTGCCATTTCTGTTCTGTATACATTTTAATAAAATTGTAATGACTGTGGTTTGTGTAAGGTTTAATTTGATCATATTTGCAATGAACCGTAAATAAAAATTCAACATAAATAAAATGTAATTATACTATAAACATCGACAGCTTAATTAAATCTATGTCCCTACATTTAGCGACTTTTCGGACTCCTTTTTTTAAGTGCATACAAACAACAACAAAAAGTAAAGAATATCTTTTAGTATTTATTCAGCTGTATTAAAACAGCATGTAAGGAAAGAGAATAGGATGAAAGCTAATCAGACGTAAAATGTCGAGGCTAGACAGAGTGTAAATACAAGCCTATTTGTTTAATATTATTATTAATATTTGTTTACTATGTATTTTGTTTTATTTTGTTTATTTTTGTTATGCTGGTATTTGGATGTTATTAAGATTTTTCTTGTTGTTTATTTGGTATTTTGTATCTTCTTGTTAAGCAATAAAAAAAGAATAATAAAAAGAAAAAAAAAGAATGCAAATACAACGCGTCACAAATATGATAATTACGTCAGCGGACGATGCCCAGTCTATTTCACAATAAAAGCTACGCATTGTAAATTTTGTCTTTATCACAATCACTGTTTTAAACATAAATATATGTTTATTATTTAATTGATTAATGATTTATTTACTTACCTTTGCGTGTGTTGGAGTCAAATAATGTCAATCTGACCCTCACGAAAATAACATTGTTTTTTGGGGTAAAAGTGTAGTAACCATGTTTTTTTTTTGTATATTCGTTACTATTGGCAAAATCATATAGTAACCATGTTTTTCTTAATTATTTGAACTGTTTGTCGTGAATCGGCATAAGATAAGAAGAACGTGTTGAACACTGTTTTTTACAGATGGTTAAAGAATTGGAGCTTTAAAATGGTTGCACAGAATTCTGACCAACTCTACCAGCAGAGGGCAGCATAGTAAAAGATGAATAAATGGGACTTTTAAAATAATATTAAAACGCCCACAACGTATAATCTTTCATTTAGTACATATGGCATCAAAAATAAGACAAAATGGGATTTATCAGAAAATATACTGTTACAAGTGACAATCGTACAAGTACCTGCTTGGAGGGGAACAAGAGCCTTATTTAAGGTAAAGGCAGAAGATAAATGACACTGCTGACCCTTATTCCCAGAAACTGCCATCAGTCAACACTATGGAGGGAACAATCTGTCACCTAGCTGTGGGTGTGACGTATAGAAAGTGGATGTTATGTAGGCTACTATAATTTACTCTGAGGTACATAGGCTACTGTAGTTACTCGAGTCGTCGCCCGGAGCGACATGAAGGTCGTCAGAACGTATAGAATTTTGGATATACAGCAACAAAAAAAAAACCGTTGTCATCAATCCATATTATTACACACAGAAGTGTGATTTAGCAGATGTCTTAGCATTTGTGGTGGCTCTTAAGAAAGTGGTTCGGAGTAGGGTGTGGCAGCTGATTGTTCATGCGAAAACAGAAAGTGTGTAAATAGGGTGGGCCAACGAACAAAGCGCAGGAGAAAAGTGCGGTAAAAGGAACCAATTTACTAGCTTTACTCAAACACAGACTGGTTTGAAATGAACAAGTGTGGTAATCTGTTTTACAAAGCAGTATAAGGAAGGTTTTCACATGGTGTACTGTCCCTTTAAGAGATCGCAGGCTTGGATGTTGTCTCAACAAAATCCGACAACATATATTTATTTGCTTTTTATTGTTTTTTGTTTATATGAACATAGGCCTATACCTATGACACTTACACATTTCATTGTACAATGCATTTGTTATAAAAAACAAGATGTTTGAGAATGGAAATGATCAAAGTATTTAGAGGAAACATTCCAGGCATTCTTAAAGGTCAGAAGACCTCTCAGCCGGTTTAATTTCTGATCCAGTAAAGGCATGTCACAGCTATGTAAAGATTACAAATCATTCATAACCGTCTGAGAACATTATGCCGCATACACACCTGATTAAATATAAGCTAAAAACATACCAACCCACACCTTACATTCAACATTTAATAACCATAATAAAAAGATCATACAAAAAAATAACACTACTAATATGGGTTAAGTTGCTTACTGTCAAATTAATGCACATATTGCACCAAACGCTATCTATAAACAAAAGACATTCTAATTCTCTCAAAGATATAGATCTCTCATAAGAAAATATAAAGGTGCACATTGTTTCTGCCAAGTATAAACACTTCTGTTTTGCACTTTTGTGAACTGCATTAAAAAATCCATATAAATGTGTCAAATTATATCTCACTACACCAATGTATTTTCTATCAGACAATGTTTCTATAAAGACAACTCTGTGGAATACGGATGGCACCCCGTGACCCTGTTAGACTATGGGTTTAATGCAATCACACAACATATACATTCAAACATTCGTTCTCATACAATTCATTTTAAAACTATCATTATTTGCACATGAAATAATGCTATATCATTTTGCTTACGAAGCTTATTTGTACATGCAAAGCACCAGAACTATAGCAAACCCAGATTATAAACATCTAGCACATTTGTTATGACTAACAGCACCAATCTGTCCATCATTGTGTAAAACCAGTAGAATTTCTGTTTACGATTTTCCTGTTTAATGTCTTTCCTACCAATATAAAAAAGCACAGTAGCAAAATGAGTGATCTTATCATGACTAGTCTGTGTTCCTGTAAATCTACGAGAGACCGACAGTAAAAACACAACAGTAGGATATACAAAGCAAATCCCTGAGGATTTTTGGAAAAATCGCTATCAAGTAGAACAGCAAACAAGTAAGGTGTGTTCGGGCAATAAAGTCTTGTACATATTTTCATTTTTCACAACTTTTGTTTTCATGTTGAGCTGGTCTTTCAATCCTCCCAGGACCATTTTCTGTAGCCGAACTGCTGTTATCCATTGTTTTTAATAAAATGTCTTCAAAATTCAAAAGGATGATAGATGTATTAGCCACACAGCTGGAGATTGTTTTACATGGGCATTTCTACAAAGTCTTGTTTCTGAAACCCTTTCTGTAAAACAAAGCAAAAAAAAGCAAATCATTATTTATTTTCACACAGGTTTCCCTTTCAGAAAATCTGATTACAAATGCCTTTTTATACACTACTTTTGCAGGTAAAAAATGTTGCAACTCTGTCATTTTTGGACTGCTTTTAGCTTTAAATCCGGCACACATTCGTTGTAACATCAACTACTCAATGCAATCACAATATTTATTTCCATTTACAGTTGTATTAAGATAGCATATTTTCCGCGAATCAGGAGGAAATACTGTATTTTTAACAAAAAAATGGCACACTTCAGCTTTCAAAGTAATACTTGATATCAGATAGCACACTGGCTTAAATCCCAGCTCTACACTAGCACGGTTCTTCACCTTCGGCATGCTGTGGTGTGTCGGGACATGCTCACGAGGAAATCACCTGAATGCTACATCTCTATGTGGGGCTAAACTTCTGCTTCTCATTTTAACACACCTAAATACAGTATATTCCTCATCTGTTGGTATATTGTGTGTTTTGGAAACTATCCCATATACGACTATATACAGTACATCAGGGGGTTATTTTTCTGTTTATTGTAGAAATGTTTGCTGTGTATACGTATGTGTGTGTGAAAGTGGAAAATGGCTGGAGGGAAGGGCGGATGACAGTAATTCATTTCAAAGATGACACACCGGGCCTTCTGGTTCGCAATACGTAAAAACAGCAATAATAATACGCACACACGTTCTAAAAAGGAGGTCGTTCTCGTTGGATGAAAATATGTTTACTTTAAAAAAGGAAAAGCTATAGGCGCTACACTACTCGCATTTAAAAGGTGCTATTCATTTCTTTAGGAGTAAAATACTTGAACCAATAGGCACATTATAAATGCAAGGCAATTTACAGATATCCATATTGCTCATTGTTAGTTCATGTTAGCTAATGCGCTTACTAATGTTAACAAATACAATGTAAAGTGTTCCTTTTCTTAAATATGTATTCAAAACTTACACTTTTGAAATCTTTGTGTAGTTTCTTGTACTGGAACATGTTGTTCAGTACCGTCGCCGCAGCTTTGGCAGCTTTTAGTTTGCCAGGACTGGACAAATATAGGAAAAAAATGCGTCATTGGTGTAAAGATAATATAATTGCATGTTAATATTTCTGGTCTAGTCGGATGACTCTTAGTTTTACCTGCCATCATTATTGCTCCTGATGCCAACCAAGTTACTTAAGCCATTGAAGTAGGCGATATCTCTTGCTGCCAAACTGCTGCTGGTCACTAGGTTGTTGAGAGCACCGCACATGTTCACCACCACGTCGCTTGATGGGTTCTTCTGGCGTCCGTCGGAGGGCAGCTTGGGAATCAAGTGCTGGACTACTTTGGTGGCTGAAACAGCGAGAAATTGAGTCATGAGATGCTTGCACGCCACAGATGTGGGACTGACTCCGGGCGACGGAAGGGAAGCTTACCCATATCGTCTTTGTTTTTAGCGTGGCGGGAGAGGTTCCTGAGGAAGCCGGTGAGAGAGCGGAGTTCCGCGTCGTTTTCAGTCTTCAACAGATCAATGACGGTGGGCAACATCCTGTGCTGATCTAACGCGATGCGACTCAAGATGGACGCCCACTAAGAGAAAGAAAGGCGTGAAAATGAGATTTATTTTTAATCAGACGGTTTATAAAAAAAACAATTTATTCAAAAATAACTAGAAAAAATAAGTATGACTAGAACTGAAATAAAATAAATTCAACTTATGTAGCAATATGAAACGTAAATAAATAAATAAATAATAAAATTACAAATGCACGTAGTACGAAAGTTAAAAATAACGTAAAATTAACATAATAAAAATATTAAAATACAAGAAAACAAGAAAAATATTATAGCTCAACTGGATGGTTGCTAAGTTGTTGCTAGGCATTATTCTGGGCAGTTACTATGCTTTTTATGATACCTAGAGTGTTGCTAAGGTGTTCTGAGTGGTTGCTAGGGCACTGCTAAGCAGTTGCCAAGGTATTCTGGATGGTTGCAAGGCCATTGATGGCCCAAGTTCTGGCTTGGTTGTTGCTATGGTATTATCCTTGAGGCTTATTAGACATTTACAGAGTGGTTGCTAGGGTGTAACTTAGTGGCAAGTTGGCAGTTCCAAGAGGGTATGGAGTTGTAGGTAGTTGCTAAGCTGTTTCTAGTGTACTTTAAGCCAGTACCACTAAGAGGAAATGAACATCTCACCCTCTTGTCTCCAGCAGTGATGTTCTGGAGGGCTCCGGCTGCCGCTTCTCGTGTCGTGCTGTTGATCTCACAGCGCTTCAGCACCTGGTTATACAATTCCACGATCTGAGGGTGCCACAGCCACTCCATACCTTTCGGAAACTTTGACACTTCTGCAAATGTGGTAAGGTCCTGATTTTGCCTCTGAAAACAAGAAGAAATGTCGTTTGAACTACAAATCCCAGAATGCAATGAGTTTAGGAAAAGCAGGACATTTTAAACTAGTTCAAAAATTTTAAAAGTGGCTCCTCACATCTTTGGCCTTCTTGCTCTGAGGGGTGAAACAGCCGATAGGTTCGCCCTTTGAAGAACCTGAAGAACGAGTGGGACCCTCCAATCGTGCTTGTGTTGTCGGGGGAATCTCATTGTACAGCTGAAAGGACAGATTCCTCAAAACACACACAGCATTCTCCACACCCTGAAAGAAGAAAGTTCCCGTGAATTGCCATTTAAACACACGCATGGTGTGACATTAAAACAGCGTTTGCGGTTCGGCTGATAAGCAGCCTGTAATAATATGTCACGCAATTACCTTCTCCTCTACTTTAGTGTCCAGTGTGCACTTCTGAACATATTCAACCAGAGCTTCCACCAGGCCATTGGTTTCCCTCATTTGCTGTCTGGTTCTCTCACTCACTGAGCTCAAGTTCCTGTTCAAAGAGATACAAATGATAAATATACAAGCATGAATTGTGCAAAAAAACCCTGTTTTTTCTTTTTCGCATAAAGAAAATGAAGCCAAAATAAGATTTTATGCATTGTGCACAGTTTTCTCATGATTTTCATTTTAGGCAAATTTATACTCTGAATTTGCGTCATTAAATACTCGTCTAGACTTCTACACCCTTTTTTATTTCTATGAACTTTAATGGATTCTCACGGGTACTGCAATAAAATAAAATGGGAACTCTGTACCTTAAGGATCTATGTTTTAACATTAAAATGCTCCATTTAGTGAAATTATGTAACATGAAATAACAACGAACAGGTTTTATCAGTGCCTGTTATTTATAAATAGACTTTTTTTTTGTTCACTGTTGACGCACATTTACAATAATGCACATTTGGGGGATACCCACGTTATTTTCTTATTAATACAATAAAACCTCACACATACTTTAGACTCGGCCAAAATATTTCCATTGGGAATTCTTAATATGTAATAAAGTTAATGTAGGAAAAAGAACACATACGGAGGAACTCAAAAAATGTGTCTGTGTGTGTGCACGTGTGCGTTTACCTGAGGCATCCAGTGGTGTTGAAGAAGATGTCTGTCTCTGAGGGGCTCAGTTCAACAAAGTCCTGTTCTCTGCTGCCCGAGAGGGGAATTAGTATCTTCTCTGTCAATTCAGGAAGAGCTTCCCGCGCCAATTTCTCTTTCAGGTTATCCTTAGACGAGAGATTCCATAGGATACCTACAGGGAACGAGAGAGGAGGGAGATAAAGGGAACGGGGAAGAGAAGAGGGCATGGGAAAGTAGCATGGGAAATAGATAAAAATTTGAATAAAGATAAGAACGAGAAAACAACAGCCCAGAGAATTGGTGGGAAAAAGAAATCAGAATACAGAAATTACTATACACACAGAAATGATTTCCCGTGGACACTTTAATCAATTATTTTCGTAATAAAGTAAATTGATCTATTCTCTGAAAACAAATCATAACATTCTATGCAATTCTGCTTCTCAAGTAAAATTTAAAAAAAAATTTGCTACAAAGTTTGTAAATGGAATTTCACAATCGGACCTCCTCAATTTTTATGAGAACCCTTGTGTCATCTTTAAAACTTTCGCGATTCTCACAGGTGAGATGTTTATTGGAGTTTGTGCATATCCAGACATGCAGCGAGCTGTTCGGACTGAGTTCAACCTGACTCGCAGCCCCCCACCAAAAAAGTCCTATCATTCTTCTGCACAAGTCGAGACAACGTTGAGTAATAATTAATGTTGTCTGATGCAATTCTAAGAGAACGGCCAACGCCCTTTATAGAGCCTTTTAGACACTTACATCTAAAACACATTCATATGCAATTTCCTGGCATTTAAAAAGCAACCGATTCAAAAGACACATCATTTAGGCCAAATTCTTCAGCAAGGCCAATCCCAGAATGCACTGTTAAAAACTGATTCAAATTATTCCAAGATGGAGGACTGTGTGAAAGGTTGACTGAACACAAACATATGATTTGATACTACATACGCAAGTTAATCATATTTTTACACTTTATTGTATTAGATGATTCAAAAATACAAACAATTAGTAGATTGTTGGTTTTTGACGTGCTGTGTATTCTACTTTTAGCATATGAAGTAATATTAGCTTAGCAACATGCTAACGTCAATATGAGAATCGATCCTCTCCCCTGTAAAACGCTCTTTGTATGAACCTTATCTGAACGCTTTATTACGTTGTTTTCACCTCAAGTTAATCATTCATCTTTTACTACATGTATGCATAAAAATGGAACGTTATTTCAAGGACCAAGAAATCACATTTACTTCAAGGATAGATGTAAATTATATTGAGTTCAATTATGAGGGCATTTGGTTAAATAACATTGAGAAGCAAAAAGCTATTCATTTAAAAGAATTAAAGGGATCCTTTTCATAGGGATAGTCACCCAAAAATAAATCTCTCATCGTTTATTCACCCTGTTGTCATTCAAAACACGCATATGACTTTTTCTTCTGTGCAACACAAAAGAAGATATTTTGAGAAAATGTCTCAGTGGTTTTGTGTCCATACAATGGAAGTCAATAGGAGTCAGTGTTGGTCGGTACCAATATTTCTCAAAATATCTTTTGTGTTCTGCAAAGTAAACCAAGTCATTCAGTTTTGAAATGACATGAAGGTGAATAAATTATGAGAGAATTTCCTTTAAGAGAAACACAAAAAGGTAAACAAGGTAACGTTACCACGATGCTCACCTGTGATGTTCTTGCGCAGCTCATCATCTGGCTCTTGGAGAGCCTCTACAAGTTTGGGAATGCCACCAGATTCAATGAGAGCCCCTTTGTTTTCCATGTTCTCATAGATGAGGTTCCTGGTGGCACCGGTGGCGTAGCGCTGCACCTCCTCATTGCCGCAGTTAAACAGCTGCACTAGACGAGGAATTCCCTTCATCTGGTACACCTACCGTAGAAAGCGTTCATATGCTTCAGTGTCATCCACTTGAAAAGCACGTTTTCTAATAAAGCCGGTGAATATTTCTTTAGATAAAAACACATGAATTACATACAGCTTTCTTTGAGTCTTTGCTATGGTAACACTCGTGCTGGATGTAGGCAGCTCCCAGCATCTGAAGTTCAGGATCGGCCTGATCAAGATAGTTTATGGCAGTAGGCATGTCCAGGCTGTCGAGTCTAAACAGGAAAGATTTGTTTTTTATTAGAAATGACAAAACGCAAATGTTTAATACATGTTTCTTAGTGCTGTATAAATGATAGTGTTTGTGTACGATAATAACTTGATATTCTGAAGTTCAGTTCAGTTGTGAACCTCTTACATAACAAGTTCAGACTTCACCTAATAGTTCTTCAAAAGTCAACATATTGACTTTAAAGCAGTTTTGCGGACATTCCTCCCTGTGCATGTTTGTGCTGCTGTGGTGCTATGAAGGGTGTTTCTTTCCCAGGGTGTGTGTAGTGCGAGGTGGCTGGACTGGTTTAGGTGTGCCTGCAGAACAGACTACCTCTTCACTTTTTACACACAGGGCTGGGCAACATCAAACACACTCTATTGCACGCAAATATATTACCAGCAAGAGGGAAAGATAAGCTAAATGTGGGTGTACCGACAGGCTGTTAAAACTAAGAATGAATAATTTCATGGTTCAAAGGTCGACTCCTTCTGCAGATAATCACTGTTATCCATATCTGCACGCTCAGAAACACGTTAAGTGTTAAGCTAACAGGCTACTCTCACCAAAATACCAAACATGCTAATCTGCTAACAGTAATAAGCAGGGTTTATTTTGAAAAACATGGTGCCCCTTAGGAAAATTAATCATGGTTTATTTGTGGTCCTTATGGGTTTACTACACGTAAAACACAAAAAATATGATAACAATAGAAGAGTTTGGCTCCAAAATGAGATAACTCCGATTAAAAAAAAATTCAAAAATCATGTTTTTTTATTGTGCATTCCAATTAATATCAATCAAACTGCAGTTGGTTTGTTTAGATTTAAGCCACAATAATTCAAAAAATACAGCTCACTAATACAATAAAACACAATAAAAACATGAAAACATAATAAAAAACATGATTTTTGAAAAAAATTTTAAACGGAGTTATCTCATTTTGGAACCAAGCTCTTCATAGTTAAAGCATGGCTTATTTTCATAAGGGATAAGGGATTTTCATACACAACAAGGCTTATTGGTTCCGAGTGACCTGTTTTACACCAGTGCTGCGAACATACTACTTTTGATTTAATTTAAGTGATAATTCCCACAAGAAAATACAAATTCTGTCATCATTTACTCACCCTTTTGTCATTTCAAACCTGTATGACTTTCTTCCGCAGAACACAAAAGAAGATATTATAAAGAAAGTTGTTTACAGGCCCCCATTCACTTGCATTGGTTTTGTGTCCATACAACAGAAGTGAATAGGGGTCAGCACTGGCCAGCAGTCGGTAAACAACTTCCTTCAAAATATCTTTTTTTCTTATCTGCCTTTATGAGGGTGAGTAAATGATGACAGAATTATTCATTTGTGGGTGAACTATTACTGTAAGACACGATTTCCAGATTTAGTTATAATGTATTGATAATAAATTAGTACAGTATATCAGGGCTGGGCAGTATGAACAAAGTCTAATCACAGTATGAGCAATTTTATATGACAAATAATGGTAGTATTGTGATATATTAATATTTTATATATTTATAATATGATGTATTTATAAATTATATAAATATATATTATGTATTTGGGTAGTTGACAAATAAGCTGCACATACAGTATGTGCTATGGTGTGACAGCAAAAATTTAGGGAAAAAAAACGAACAATCAAGATAAATCTCCTATGCTATTTTATATAATACATATAAATATTAATAATATAAAATAATATATTATTAACAGTTTGTTTCCAAAATCTTTGCTGTCTCAACATGGGCACATTTATTTGTTAACTAACCATTTATATAATATATAAATACCTACAGTATATAATATACATTTTTATGTATTTATGTTTTAAAAAACCATGTGGTACTGGATCCTACAACATTTTGGTAGCACTTTATTTTACAGTCCTGTTTCCCATGAACATACTGTGTACTTATTACAGTAAATATAATAACTAGGTACTAACCCTGAACCTAAACGTATACCATGTAGTTACCTACTACCCAGTTATACTACCCAGTTCTTTCTTAGGTAAGTACACTGTATGTACACTTTAGGTACACGTACTGTAAAATAAAGTGCAACCAACAGATAACTTCACATTATGTACTTATGCTTATTTGAGCTGCAAACAAAACACATAAAACAGACAAAAATCGTTTCAAAACAGACTTGAATGATTCAAAAGATAATAAGTTTGAAAATGTTTGCTTGGTGTCTGTAAAGAAACAAAAAAGAAAACAGAAGAAAACAAGATTTTCTTCATGTGTTATAAGTCGTGTGGCCCTCGTGTCGCACTGTATTTTTATATAACTCTGCATTTTTCCATCGCTCTTACAGTACATGTAATTAACATAAAACTGTATTAGCGGGAACCGCCATACCACCCAGCCCAAGGATGCACTTGTGAGTCAGCGCATGCGCTCTTACCCGCTAAGGTGTCCCATTCCGTCGACCATATCCATGCCATCGTACACGTCCATGCCCCTCCCAACACTGTGCATACTCCTCACAGAGCCAGCACGTGACAGTCTTCCTTGCGACATGGCCAGGTTGGTCTGGGAACCGCTGAACTGTCCAGCGCTGCTTCCATACATGCTTCCGGTAGAAGAGACGGCAGCCCCGCGCACCTGTTGACGATTGTTGATTCGGCTGATGGTGCGGAAGGCGGGGCCTTTGAAAGACTGCTGGCGAACGTAGACCTCCTGTTCCACGGTGCCGCCTCCCCCGCTACTCGAGAGTGTCCTGCTGAGGGACCCCTTCATGGCCGGTAACGTCATGGAACTGACCTGCTGCTGTCCACCTTCGTATCCGTTCGCTCTAGTGGTGGAGTACATGGAATGACGTGGGTAGGTGCTGGCGACGTAGCCGTTGCTCATGCTGTGGACGGAAGCCTGACGCGCAAAGCCGGCGTCGCGTTCGGAACCGCTCCCGTCGCTGTCGTCCTGTGCCATCATGGCAGAATAAGGCTGGCGGGGCATGCTTGCCAAGCGCATGGAGTGCACCGAGGCGCTCTCAGGGTCTGTCGCCATGCGGCCGAAGGAACGAGTTATTGTGCTGACCTGCTGCTGTTGAATCGGGCCACCCTGGAAACCACCTCCGTGGAAACTGCCACCCTGGAAACCACCTCCCTGGTAACCGCCGCCGATGTGCTCTTCTTGGTAGTAGGCCCCTCCCCCACCACCACCACCATGTCGAGCCGAACAGCTCATTTTAGTTTTGGGGGCAAAATCGACGGCGGAACGAGACGAGTAACCGCCACTGGAGTACTGCGATGGACGTTGGGACTAGAGGAAAAGAGCAAGTTGGTGGGAAATTAATAAAGAAACCTCTAATCTCATGAAACTTTCAACAGTGTCACTCCACAAGAAAGTTACTCTTGAATTTGTCATTTGTATACTGACTTTTCACAGGGGGTTGATGGGTAGAGCTGACTTGTGAAATATCACACTTAACAAGCACAATCTTCATTATTTATTTCTATCACACTACTTGGACTAGACAGTCAGCCATACATTCACGGCAAAATAATTTATTAAAGATAAAGTGTGTCAGTTTTTTCTATGTTGAAATACTTTTACATATTCCAACGTAATATGCACAGACAACAAACTATAAATAAGCCAATCGTAGTTTGTTTCCCCCAAAAGTGTTCACACTGAAGCGCTATTAAAACATGCTTTGTTTGTTTGAGAATTCCATTCACACCAACACAGCAATACTGATTCAACCAATGGCGTCAATAAGGGGTCGGGCCCTTCGTTTTCCCGCTCAATGATAGTTAGAGGAAGTGTTTAGTACGCCTCAGTGTTGCATACGCTACTCATCATCATAATTTTCATAAAGTTAAACCAACCATTTATCTAATAGACTTGTTAATATATAAAATGGTAGAAGTAATCTTAAAATAATAAAGCAGAAAAACAGAAAGAAAGAATTTTACCATCATTGGTCTTCCAGCAGAATAGGCATATGATTTTGAACTAAAAGTTGGGGTAAAGTTTTGTGTCTGATATTTTGTCATTGTTGAATAATTCCCAGACTCTAGAAAAAGAAGAAAAAAAACACATTAGGAATTTATACAAATATAAAATGCATGTAAATGACATGGATGACCTTTAAACAGATCACTGACGCTGCAATAGAATCATTTCTTCAAATGAACTTTCAGTTAGTTTCTGTCCCAACTACAATGTATTTTAATTTAGAATATGAAACTCGGTTGAACTGTTGAATTTACTCCCAGAGACTAAAATAAAAATGATCTTTTATTATTTATTATCATTTTTTATTAAAAATATTTCTTTTTTGAAAAAAGACTTTTCATTAACAATTCTAGCCCTCAGGTCTTTTGTTTTTATCTTTTCAAAAACAAAATTCACATAACACACAACAACATTTCAGTAACAACGGAAACATAAACGCTGTGCAGAATTTACACCCGTTTCACAAAATAAATAAATAAATAAAAGCTTAGTATTATAAACAAACATTTATGTTTATTATTTCACAAAACAATATAAAAAAATCCCATAAACATGCATGTTTGTTGTTCGACAAAACAACTCAACCAAAACGATAAACCTCTTTCTGTCATTCTTTTGTCAGGTTTATAATACCTTTGTAGGTTTGTATGTAAACTAACCAATACAGCTAAATGGAAAAAGCAACAGTCAGCGTAAGTTGCTAGCGGTGGGAAACGGGCAAGAAAAGTTCAGGTGATAAGCGAATGATTTAGTGCCCTGTGAAGTCGTCAGGTAAGTAACAGTTTAGTCAGTATGCTCGGCATGTGTCCTCGATGACATCGCAAGTATGTGGCAACCCGAAGAGGTACTGCAGTTACTGCAATGCAAGTTTTCTACAGTTTAACAAAGGCTTAGCTGCAAAGAGCGGGTAATGTTAACATCCACTGACTTCTTTAGTCAGACACATGTTCGCGTCCGTGCCGTGGGCAAGCACATACACATGTGTGAGTGTGAATCAGGGTGTGGCGTGAGCTTTCATAAGTGTAGAGTCAACAGACAACAGCCAGTGAAAGCACAGAACCGGTTTGATGGCTGCATTTGATGCCACTCCCAAACGCCCTACCCAAAAAATAAAAAAACACGCACACTTCAAGCCCTGCCTCGCCCTGCTCTGTCATACTGTTTAAGATTAGTGGATTTCAGCTTATAAGAAACTAGTCTTAAAAACGCTGGTTATTGTGAGAATTGAACGTTTTTCGTTTAGGACATTCGACGCAAAAACAGACTGTACGCCCTATGTTCTCACACCTGTAACTTATGCCTGGTATGTCTGATTTAGTTTTCAGAAGTAACACGTCTCTGGGATGCCTTTAGGCCAGTAACATGAAGACGCAGGGTTGTTCTGACTTGCCAAAACACAGGTAGAGCTCATAAACAAGGGGTCCGGTTAAACTCGACCATATGCACAACGATTCACCCTGAATTGTGAATTCAACTGATCAGATCAAAAACAAATCCCTAAAAATCTTCAGTAGCTACTTTCAATGGAAAGTACACATAAATGAATAATACAATTCTGGCACACGTGTTTATTATATTTAGACAGATTTGAGGTGCAGCCTACAGTTGGGAAATACAACAAATAGTGCTTAGAAACCTAAACTAGTCTATTAAACAAGGTAGAAATGAATGCGCTAGTTTCTAGTTGATATTGACAGCGAAGTGATTGACACCCTCATACATTCCTTTTGTGAAATGCTAAGCACTTTTTCCTCTGGGGTGTGTCACATCTTTCACTCTCTGTAGATGCTCAGCAACAATAGAGATCACACAAATTACAATTATTCAAACAAACCGCAACAAGTACGCATGTATTTTTATGTCTTTATATTTTGCCAGTACCAATTCTTCATCTTTTTTTTTAATATAATGTGTTGCAAATCTCAGTTCTAATCGATACAAATCAATGACAAATTCAAAATCTATAGAGATTTCATGCATAATGATTCACTTTGTTGAAACCACAATGCATAATGTTCAAGAAAAAGTGTCAAATCTACATACTACAAATACCAACCCCGCTTCTTATTCTCAGTTATAACAAAGGTAGCTTTTTGAAATCTTTTGTTAACATAAATTACATATGACACACTATCAGTCACAAGTTTAGACACAAAACTTTTAATGAAACCTAATTGAAACTACTTTTTATTATATAATTATGATAAATAGTCCTATTTAATGCAATGTATGTGTTATGAGTTACTTTCATGAAAAATCCACTTTCAAAAACAGTCTTGAGCAGTTTCAATGATCCATTACAGTGTTTTAAAAGTAACAGGTATGTATTTAAACATAAGCTTTTAAAGCAGAATAGTTTGACTCTGAACTTTTGACAACTGGTGTCTGTAAATTATAATCGTATATTCAGTTACAGAAGTCATGTGACCACAAGATTTTGCTGCAGGCTGTTTTGACTTGAATTTGCAAAAACATTCACGTACAAGTTAAGTGTAAACAACATGCAACAGCCTGCCAGTGTGAATGCACTAATAATGCATTTGTTTTCATTTGCTTTAATATTTAATCAAGTCATTCGGACGTAAATCGCAAAACTTTCCCAAAAGTTTAATAAGGATGAAAGTCAGCCCAGATCATGTTACACATGAAACCACAGCGCAAAAGAAAAAAAACGATTAGCTGATATGGGAGACATTGAATAGCTCGACAGATGAGTCATCATTTAAAGGCTTAAGTGTTATTGTAGCTTCATTACAATAATCGAACAGGCCTTTGAAAAAGGAACAGAAAGGTTCAAAGAGCGCCGTGACACACCTGAAGCTGCGTATTGTGAAGTAGAGCCGTTCTGCCGCGGAAGCGTGGATTTCTCCGCCAGTCTCATGGACACCTGCTGGTGGACGCGCTTAAATCTGGCCTCGTCCTTTGCGTGAGTCCCGCCGTGCGCGAGCTCGTTCTCGGACGGTACCGCGTAAGTACTGACGGTCATATTGGGCTGCAGCGCCGAATGAAAGACGTTTTCGGAGGTCATACTCGCACTCATGATGGGACGAGTCACACTAAGAAAACAAAGTTAACAGTCCCAGCAAAACGCGAAAGAAACGCTAGATCCCAGCGATGTGATACAATAATCGCGTATCGAGTTACTCAGTGCTGTTGGAGCTTGTAAGGCGGTGCAGTATTGCACTGACGATCGCTCTGATCTGAGCGTCTTTTTTCGCAGGTGGGTGTTTCAGTGGGCGGAGTGTGCGGATGAGTCATAGGTTACCTGATCCAGGTAAAATTCATGAAAGATCGAAAGGAAGCTTTTGTACTGTGTTTCTACAGTATGGGCGACTCTTAAGCATGTTCAGGTCGTATAGTATAATCACCCCAAAGTATAACTGGGATCCATTCCGTAGAGATTCAAAGGTTGAACAGTGCACCGATGGTCCGATTGTCCGAGTCCGAGTGAAGGTGCGCGCTGACACGCACATCATGTGACGTATGCGTCCGTTTACAGCGGTTGTTGTTCCGTCGCTTAGCAACGCGAGAAGCCGAAAGCTGTGGCATGTCACCGCGTGTCTTGTGTAGTTTTGTCAATTTAAAACTGCCTAAAAGCTTTCCATTTTGCAGTACGATAACACTATGTAAAATATATATTTACTTTTAACACAACTTACAACTTGCACAACATAATTATGGTAGGCTACACTGTAAAAAAAAAACGTAAAACAACGGATTACCAGTACATTTTCCTTTATTTTACTGACATTTCCGTTAATGCTAAAATGTAATTTAATGCAGTGCAAAATGTAAAATGCAGGTTAAACAACTGTAAAAATGAATACGGAAAATTCCTTCATATAAATACAGTATATTGTGCCCTATTTTAACGGAGTGTATATATTTGTGTCTGTGCTTGTTTATACATATATTTTGTTTACTGTGTAAAGATGTTTTTTAACTGTTGTGTATTTTTATATAGATACTGTAGCTTGTTCAGTCATCGATCTATTTTTGCCATAGTTACATTTTTAACTTAGCCTAGCCTATATCAAATGATATGATGTGCTGCACGCTTCGATCTTAAATGGCTTAAATTCATAAAAATCATTGCTGGTATATTTATTATTATTAAATTAAAATGATCCACTTTTTTAAATTAGACTCATTAAATTCTACTTAATATAATACAACATTTAGGCCCGGTTTCACAGACAAGGCTTAAGGCGAGTCCTAGACTAAAATGAATGTGTGACCTGTCTTAACTGAATATAACTTGCCCAGAAATATCTTAAAATACATCAGTGCCATTGTTTTGTCTTAAGATGCAGACCAGTAATATATTATTCTAAGGCATTTTTATAAAAGCGACATAAATATCTTAATTCAACTAAGGTATAGTCCTGGCTTAAGCTAAGCCGTGTCTGTGAAACCGGGCCTACGTCATTTCAAGGTTGAATTATGTTTATGCAACGTCAAATCGAAAGATGCCAAAGTTATTTTGCATTAAGATAAGATCTTTTTCTAAGCATCAGCAACATCACACAATCTCCCACAGAGGTCATGTCATGACTAATATCTTCATCGCTTCTCATATGACAAAGATTACAAAATATTTGTAGCTACACAAATTAAAGGTTTTCTTTAGCTATTACTCACCTCTTATTAGCAGGGTTTGGCGAATATTTCCAGTGCAGAAAAATATTTTCTCTATTTGCGTTCAATTTAAAGCGCTGTGCTCCTGTAATTTGCTTGGTTAAATCTGACAGATGTCAAAGAGACGGATGAAGTTATAGTATTTTCAGTGACAACGCCCCTATCTCATTAAATCTCGACTGTATACAGTATGTACTGTATGTACGCACTCACGTTTACCTTTCTGGTTACCAAACCTCAAGTATTAAGGGAGGGGTTTGTGTGATTACAGTATGTATCAGACAGAAACAGACTTTGTCTCAGACAGAGAGAGAATTAAAATGGGTGAGTCTGAAGATGTAGGTGTGATGATGAAGGGTCATTTGAGGGAGTGAATATACTAAACCACAGGTGTCTCCCAAGTATTCAATACCACAGAAAATGCTCTCGGAGATAATCACAAATTAAGCATGTTTGACTTTTTAATACCAATAGATTTATGAAACCAACTCAACATATAAACTTGGGTTAGGTTTTTAGAATACCTAACCTAAAACAAGAACTTCCTAATGAAATTCCTCTTAGCCAAACTAGAGATATCTTGTCTATTTAGTGTGCTGTATCCAGCCGTTCAAGGTCAGGTTAGGATCAATTTTACAGTAAAGTAAACTCAAAACAATGGAATAACACAAATTTAACTGGGAATTATGTTTAAAGAATATTTCATTAAAATGTGTATATTTATTTTCTTCAATGTAGGCACCTTTTGCCTTGAATTAGAAAAAAAGTTATCTTTTTATAAGACAGTTTCTTGAGGTCTCACCCTGAGATACGTTTTAAACATTATTCCCATCTTTGCTGCGTTCTTCTTGGCTGCTTTTTTATCATTCTGTTAAGTAATTTATAATGTATTTTTTATTAATTATAATAATAATGTACTTTTCAAATAAAAAATATTATTGCTATTATGCAAATAAACTTTTGCCTATGGAACCAATTTCAATCATATAAGTATAAGAATACACCTTCAGATTAAAAGATTTTTAAGATTATGAGAAGCTTTTCAGTCGAGTGACCCTAAACTGTTGAGAGGGACATAGATAAAAAGTTTGGAGTTTGGCTTGGAATGTTCACAATTCTAAACTCTGTCAAACTGTTCAAAGTTAAACATATACTTAACCTTGGGAACTCACCCCAGCAAGTCATCCTAGCAGTAACAACCAGCCAGAACCCCCTAGCAACCTCTTAACAACCCCGTACCAATCATCTTCAACACCCCAGCAACTGCCCACTGTATAGGAGTGCTGTAGAAACTACCCAGGACATCCTAACCACTACCTTAAAACTCTTAGCAATCCCCAAATAACGTCCCGGCCACCACCTACCAATGCTTAGTCCACCACCCTGAATGCCTATAGCAACCAGCCAGAATAGCCTTCTAAAATCACTTTAACAACCACTTGGCAAAACTAGCATTTCTTCTAACTTCACATCTCTCTCAAACTGCTCATGTTGGTTAATTTGAACATACAACATATATTTTTTATTTAAATCATTCAACGGCCACACTTTTAATTGTCTTTTGTCACAATACTTTCAAGTGTTGAGTTACACTGGGTGGCATCCACTTACAAAATTACTCAGATGTTCAAGTGCTTGGCCGAATTTTAGTCTAAAACATGAGTCACTGTAAAGGCAACACACACAAATAAATGCACATTGTATATGGAGATTTCCTGAGGCCAGGGCAGATGGCAATTGGTCGCCCTTCCCTTTTTCAACTTTGTATAGTCTTATTCCACCTTAAACACGGTTCTGTCATGTCATGTCTGATTCGTCAATCTTATGCATACTAAACTCTTTTCATGAGAATATGAATACTTCAGATGTCATCTCAGCTGGAGTTCCCTCACCATCACATACACAAAAAGCACGAAGTTCAATTTCATGGAGCTTTAGTTTGACCACTTTTTCACCTGCCACATTATACTGTATTACATTTTAAAGTATTCAGCATACTTAATGGGCATTAGCATTAAATACAGATTAGTCTTCAAGAATTGTTTTTCTTTGTGAAATTAAAGTTATTTTTTGAATCCTCTAACGACAAACTTTAGCGTGAAAGTCCAAAACGCAAAGCTGCAGAGATATACATTTTAAGAACCATGTGATTTATTAAGATTTCACTGCTCTCTCATTTGTCACTTTGGATAAAAGTGTCTGCTAAATGAATAAATTTAAATAAATTAAGTTTGTTATATAACAATAATTATTAATAAACACCTACTTTATGGTGTTTTTCCGAAGAATTAAAGCGTAATTATTTTTCAATAACTCACCCTTAAAAAAAGTGTTCCAAGTTTGTTTGGTTGGGGTTAAACCAGTTTTGATTGCTGTTTCTGCAAGTTTTAGGGGGTGTGGTTTTCCAACAATTAAAATGCAAATAAAACACAACAAATACAATAAAAGAAGCTCAAAAAATTCCACAAAACTCCACTAAATGTTAAAGCAGAATAATCACTTATTTCTTTGAAATTCTTTTTATAAAAAAATGATTTTTGTACATTTTAAAATGTTAGCATTTCTGTCCTTGGATGTGACGATAATTGACATGGGACATGGTAACACAGTGATGAAATCTCATCGTATGACATCATTGAATGAATCATATTCTATTAACGCCATGTGCCACTATACAGTGAGGTATTTGGCAGAGCACATTGTGACATTTCCGACTGATGACATTCGTGGAACAGGGATTGTGACATCACTGGTCTTGGCAAGAACAGACAAGGAGAGTTTTCCAGCATGGGTAGGGGGTGCTTGTTTTTGTTTTTACAAAAAAAGGTCTAAATAATACCATGGCAACACCATGACAGCTTCAACCAGTTACACAGCATACCGTCTTTCATTATAACATTATCATCACAATTACTCTAATAGGATTACATTAATTGAAGATTTGAGGTTTATGACTGTTTGTGGGTTGTTATTTTGTTTACTGTAATTGTTAATTGGGTACAGTTTGTAACATTGAGGTCCCAATGGTCATAGTTTTATCTGGGCCCGGTTGCATAAAGCACCTTAAGTTTATCCCTTAGGTATGACACTTAAGGGGTGATTTTCCTTTACCAAAGACAATAGGAGAATAACTTAAGTAAAATTTGAGGTATACTTAAGGACACACTTAAGGGAAAATTACACTTAAGGTGCTTTATGCAACCGGGCCCTGGCCCTTAAATGTTCCTCTCCCAACTGTGTTGTTTAGGAATTAGGGTGGTTTGGTTCCTAATGATTATCTTGCATTGTATTGCCACATTCCCTTGTATAATCTGTCCTCTGCTTGGTACAGTACACAAAATATACGTAGTAGAGTCTAAATGGAGGAGTTAGGATGAACAATTTATATAGATATTATGACACAGTGTGTGTACTTGTGCAGAAAAAATAACACTTTCAATTACATGCAAAATATATAATATAATAATATGATATAGTTGTTAGATTACTAAGCATTTTTTTACTTTGTCATTTTACTCTCTTGACCTCGTCTATTTAAGTTGGCCAGATAGGCTTTCATGTTCATTCAAAGTTTTGTAATAGTCCAGAGGTTGTTTGGAACTAATATAAGAATATTTACTTTCTTCCATGCAACAATGGTGTTCTGACAGACTGCAGGTAGAAAACTGTGAATTAGAAAAATGTGAAAGGAGTCGAAACTTTTCACATTTATGTTAATTATGTCAAATAAATTCTCCTCTCAGGTTAATTAGTTAAGTAATCTCATTACAACGTCGAAATAAATAAATGAGCCAATAAGCTTAGCCTATTTTATTAACTTTCCCTGCCGTGCGGTCGTTTTACTATGCACTCACGCCCTCTACAGGCATTAGCGCACACAGCAAATATGTTAATTAACAACAACATATAAACAGCATGTGTTTTGTTTTGAGTTATTTGTATTTTAGATAAATATATCTCTTTGGTAATAAAGCAGTATACTTTCTGAACTGAGTGACTTCTGCGTGGCACATCATTTGCATTAATAAAGGAACTCATCCCGGAAGCATCGGTCATGACACACCACGTGACTACAACTGAGCCAATGAACATCGCAGCAGCTAATACGTCAGGTCAGCTGACCAAACGGACAATAAGCTGTCATATGACATTTGATTTTACCGCTTCAGCGTTTTTCTGCCGTAAAAGCTTGTCTTTGTAAACAGTCCGACGCCACTAAAGCACGAATAACTTCGCTGTAACATGTCACACACGCGCACATCCCTGCAGCTTTGTTTTCTATTAGTTTATCTCAGTTATACTGCACAGCGGGTGAATGGCGTTTGGCCATTACCTCAACAGACTGAAGAATCTGCAGAGACGTACACGCTGAGTCCACAGTTATTCTCTTTTACGTATGGAAATGATTCAGCTGTGCAGGCTGGATGCTCTGTCCTGGATGCTGCCTTTAAAAGATACTTCTCCATCATATTCCCTGACTTTACAGATGCTTCAGGTAACGTTAGGCGAGCGATTGATTGATTGAGTGAGTGAGTGAATGAATGGATGCCTGGAAGGTACTTCCGTGTTGTACAGCAGCTTAAATGTTTGTGTACTTTGTGTACTAAATAACCTTTTCAACGCAAGTTCCCTTTTCATAGTAAGAGTAATATAATTCTTATTTTTTTCGACTGTTACCTAAATTGTATATCTAACTGTTGTTTACTTAGACGTATAATTCATAATGATATACAAACCCGATTCCAAAAAAGTTGGGACACTGTACAAATTGTGAATAAAAACAGAATGCAATGATGTGGAAGTTTCAAATTTCAATATTTTATTCAGAATACAACATAGATGACATATCAAATGTTTAAACTGAGAGAATGTATCATTTTAAGGGAAAAATAAGTTGATTTTAAATTTCATGGCATCAACACATCTCAAAAAAGTTGGGACAAGGCCATGTTTACCACTGTGTGGCATCCCCTCTTCTTTTTATAACAGTCTGCAAACGTCTGGGGACTGAGGAGACAAGTTGCTCAAGTTTAGGAATAGGAATGTTGTCCCATTCTTGTCTAATACAGGCTTCTAGTTGCTCGACTGTCTTAGGTCTTCTTTGTCGCATCTTCCTCTTTATGATGCGCCAAGTGTTTTCTATGGGTGAAAGATCTGGACTGCAGGCTGGCCATTTCAGTACCCGGATCCTTCTTCTACGCAGCCATGATGTTGTAAATGATGCAGTATGTGGTCTGGCATTGTCACGTTGGAAAATGCAAGGTCTTCCCTGAAAGAGACGACGTCTGGATGGGAGCATATGTTGTTCTAGAACTTGGATATACCTTTCAGCATTGATGGTGCCTTTCCAGATGTGTAAGCTGCCCATGCCACACGCACTCATGCAACCCCATACCATCAGAGATGCAGGCTTCTGAACTGAGCGCTGATAACAACTTGGGTTGTCCTTGTCCTCTTTAGTCCGGATGACATGGCGTCCCAGTTTTCCAAAAAGAACTTCAAATTTTGATTCGTCTGACCACAGAACAGTTTTCCACTTTGCCACAGTCCATTTTAAATGAGCCTTGCCCCAGAGAAAACGCCTGCGCTTCTGGATCATGTTTAGATATGGCTTCTTTTTTGACCTATAGAGTTTTAGCCGGCAACGGCGAATGGCACGGTGGATTGTGTTCACCGACAATGTTTTCTGGAAGTATTCCTGAGCCCATGTTGTGATTTCCATTACAGTAGCATTCCTGTATGTGATGCAGTGCCGTCTAAGGGCCCGAACATCACGGGCATCCAGTATGGTTTTCCGGCCTTGACCCTTACGCACAGAGATTGTTCCAGATTCTCTGAATCTTTGGATGATATTATGCACTGTAGATGATGATAACTTCAAACTCTTTGCAATTTTTCTCTGAGAAACTCCTTTCTGATATTGCTCCACTATTTTTCGCCGCAGCATTGGGGGAATTGGTGATCCTCTGCCCATCTTGACTTCTGAGAGACACTGCCACTCTGAGAGGCTCTTTTTATACCCAATCATGTTGCCAATTGACCTAATAAGTTGCAAATTGGTCCTCCAGCTGTTCCTTATATGTACATTTAACTTTTCCGGCCTCTTATTGCTACCTGTCCCAACTTTTTTGGAATGTGTAGCTCTCATGAAATCCAAAATGAGCCAATATTTGGCATGACATTTCAAAATGTCTCACTTTCAACATTTGATATGTTATCTATATTCTATTGTGAATAAAATATAAGTTTATGAGATTCGTAAATTATTGCATTCCTTTTTTATTCACAATTTGTACAGTGTCCCAACTTTTTTGGAATCGGGTTTGTAGAACATCGGGTTAATAAACATAACCACATAATTTATTTATATATTTTTGAATTCTTCTTCTTATACTATAATTTATATGATATGGAACATTGGGTTAATAAACATAACCACATAATTTATTTATATATTTTTTCATTCTTTTTATACATATAATTTATAATGATATGGAACATTGGGTTAATAAACATAACCACATATTCTTTTTTGAATTCTTCTTATACGTATAATTCATAACGATATAGAACATTGGTTTAATAAACATAACCACATATTTATTTATATATTTTTGAATTCTTCTTCTTATACGTATAATTTATAACGATATGGAACATTGGGTTAATAAACATAACCACTTTTTTTTTTGAATTCTTATACGTATAATTTATAACGGTATAGAACATTGGGTTAATAAACATAACCACATCATTCATTTATATATTTTTTAATTCTTCTTCTTATACGTATAATTTATAATGATATGGAACATTGGGTTAATAAACATAACCACTTTTTTTTTTTGAATTCTTCTTATACGTATAATTTATAACGGTATAGAACATTGGGTTAATAAACATAACCACATAATTTATTTATATATTTTTTAATTCTTGTTCTTCTTGTTATTGTTATCGTTATTCTATTTTGTGGCAGGTTAAATGCAGTATTTATTTTATTTAAACGTCATCCTTTTTGGTTTTTGGGCAGATCCATAAAAGAAGTAACAATAAATATATTCCATCAATTATTGTAAAGTTCGGATGATGAAATTAAATAAATGAAATCTTTTGTTTTTGATAATATGAAATAGTAAAAAACGTACATTCACATGAATTTCTATTTGTCAATAGAAAAAGTGTGGCCTTGTGCGAAAACAAGTTAAGCATGTTTGTAAGTTTGAATAGCATGTGTTGATTTGTATGATCAAGTTTCACATTAACAGTACAGAATAATACTGAGAAGTGATATTGTTTATTTTAAACAGCACCAGGACCTCATCACGTGTGGTCACAGCTCAAAGGTTTTGGGGTTTCTGTAAGTGTCAAAAGCAGTGGATGTGACGGCTACCCTGATGAAGACTCGGATGAGAGCTGTGAGTATTTCCTTTTCAATGTAATGTTGGGGAGCACTGTACATCCTACTGACCCTTCACCTTTCCATTACTTTAGTCATGTCGGAAAAAACTAACCCAGTTTGTATATTAGCCATCCTAAATAGTGTTTCAGCGTCTCAAATTGTAGTATGTTGTAATGAGCATCTTTACCCGGATGGACATACTTCTCTAGTGCATTATTCGCAGGCGAATTGGGATGCAAGCATAGGAAGCTATAATAGAACTTCCACTGCATTTTCCTGAGGCGTTTTATAAAATTGTAGTCATGCTTTGTTCTTGCAGATAAGCTGAGTGTGTCTGAGGGCCAAGCTCTGCTGAGATCGGTGTCAGTATGGGGTGCTTTAAGAGGTGTGACAACCTTGTTTTCACCATTATTGAGTCTTATTCATTAACGAGCACAGAACATATGTGTGAAAAATAAACCCCAAAGGCACTAACCAAATATTTGTTATTTTTATAACCTTGAAATCTGAACGTCAGGTCTGGAGTCATTGAGTCAGCTGGTGTACCAGGATGATTATAGCTCTGTAAGCATTGTGTGTTATTTTCTCCATAATGTTATAAATTACATCTACACCTGCAGTGCAGCGAACGATAACAAGTAAATCTGTACATTTTGCTCTATTTTCAGTACTTTATCAATAAAACCCAGATTGTGGACTTCCCACGCTTTGCATACAGAGGTCTTTTGCTGGACACTTCAAGGCATTATTTACCTCTGCATGCTATTCTGAAGACCCTGGTGAGTATTTACTGTTCATGTAAGGGGCACTTACAAAATAAAAACATGTAATGATAAATAATAATAAAATGTGCCCTTGTGTTTTTTGTCGTCAGGATGCCATGTCCTACAGTAAATTCAATGTTTTTCACTGGCACATTGTGGACGACCCTTCTTTCCCGTATCAGAGCCGCAGCTTTCCCGATCTCAGCAATAAGGTTTGTAAAACCACCAAAACCACCACCCACATTAAAGTCCTGGTCCAGATTTATGCTCCACAGCTTTATCATCTCATTCATGTTGTGTAGCATTTTCACTCTCAGCCTGTAGACTTAAAGGGGTCATATGGCGCGAATATGTGTATTTCTGTGTTTTTGGTGTGTTATAAGTTGCCCTTGCATGTATTAGACACGTAAAATTGCCAAAATTAAAGTGTGGGAACAAAAGATGCATTCTATCTAAAAGCGAATGCTCACGCAGACCTGCCTGAAACGCCTCGTGTAACCACAACCCCACAAATCTACGTCAGTTCGTGGTATGATTTGACTAAGACCGCCCAAATGTATACACAAGTAAGGTGGGTGTACCTGTCAGTACAATTGCTTTGGAACCTGATGTTCCAAATATGGTAAGAGGCGTTACATTTCCGTCACACGCTTGCAGTATTCGACCAATCACTATGCACTGGTTAACTGGCCAATCATAGCACACCTCGCTTTTCAGAGTGATGAACTTTGTAAAAAATCTGCGCGTTTAAGAGAGGCGGAGCAAAGAGGAGATACAAACATGCACGGTATGTGGAAAATACAGCGTTTTTGAACCTTAAATCGTGTAAACACATTGCATTACATCTAAAACAAACGATAATATTCGTCTCAGCCGTGTCATATGACCCCTTTAAATTCTCACTGGAAACTTCTTTCTTTTTTAAGACACAACGTACAAATCATATAAATATAACATATAACTATTTGTGTACTATAATTGTCATTTTTAGAACGTTGTTTTCTTTGGTTCTAGGGAGCTTTTCATCCATTTACACACATCTACACCCAAACAGATATAAGGAGGGTGATTGAACATTCCAGAATGAGGGGCATTAGAGTCGTACCTGAGTTTGACTCACCTGGACACACTCAGTCGTGGGGAAAAGGTTTGTGCTTCCCACTTTATATGTTTCTCACGAACATGAAGATAATGTGAATTACAGTGAGGGAAATAAGTATTTGATCCCCTGCTGATTTTGTAAGTTTGCCTACTTACAAACAAATGAAGGGTCTATAATTTTTATGGTGGGTTTATTTTAACTGATAGACACAGAATATTAAAAAAAATCAGGGGAAAAAATTTTTTTTTAAGGTTATAAATTGATTTGCATTTCAGTCAGTGAAATAAGTATTTGATCCCCAAGCAAAACATAACTTTGTACTTTGTGGAGAAACCCTTGTTGGCAAGCACAGAGGTCAGACATTTCTGATAGTTGGTCACCAGGTTTGCACATGTGTCCGGATACATTTAGTCCACTCCTCTGTCAATCTTTAAGGTTTCTTGGCTGTCGCTCAGCAAATTGGAGTTTTAGCCTCCTTCACAGAGGTTCTATAGGACTAGGGTCTAGAGACTGGCTAGGACATTTAATGTGCTTCTCCTTAAGCCACTATTTGGTTGTCTTGGCAATATGTTTTGCGTCTTTGTCATGTTAAAGGCTCATCCATGACCCATTTTCAGTGACCTAGTTAAGGGGAGGAGGTTCTCGTCCAAGATTTTACGGTACATGGGCCCGTCCCTCAGCCCCTCAATGCGGTGAAGTCATCCTGTATACCTGTAGCAGAGAAAAAGCCCTAAAGCAGAATGTTTCCAACACTGTGCTTCTCTGTAGACATGATGTTCTTGGGCTCATAGTCAGCATTTCTCTCCCTCCAAACACAGGAGTCCATTTTGGTCTCACAGCAGTGCCAGCACTTTCGCCAAAGCCTTTTCTGAATCATTTTTATGTTCATTGTCAAACTTAAGACGAGCCAGGCGGGCCTTCTTGGGCAGGAGGACCTTGCGGGTGCTTCAGGATTTCAGTCTACTGTGGCATAGCGTGTTACCAATGTGTTACCAATGTTTTGCTTGCTAACTGTGTTCCCAACTGTCTTGAAATCATTAACAGGCTTCTTCCGTGTAGTTCTGGGCTGATCTTTAACATTTCTCATGATCATCTTTACCCCATTGGGGAAATATTGCAGGGAGCTCCAGAACAAGGGCATTTGATAGTTATTTTGTATATCTTCTATTTCCAAATAATCGCACCAACAGTTGTCTCCTTCTCACCAAGCTTCTGTCTGTAGCCTATGCAAGGTTTGTGCAGGTCTCCAATCTTGTCGCTGACATCCTTTAAAACCTATTTGGTCTGGACCATGGTGTTGGAGAGGTTGAACTGGAAGATACAGATTCTGTTGGCAGGCATCTTTTATATACATAACAAGCTGATTTAGGAGTACTTTCTTAAAGTGACAGGACTAATCTGTGGTCCATATAGGCACATAACCAATCTGTGGAGCCAGAATTCTTGCTAGTTGGTAGGGGATCAAATACTTATTTCACTGACTGAAATGCAAATCAATTTATAACCTTTATATAACATTTTTTTCCCCTGATTTTTTTTAATATTCTGTGTCTATCAGTTAAAATAAACCCACCATAAAAATTATAGACCCTTCATTTGTTTGTAAGTAGGCAAACTTACAAAATCAGCAGGGGATCAAATACTTATTTCCCTCACTGTATGTAATGTGAATGAAGCATTCATTCAAATCCTTTTATGTAACAACCTGCCCTCATATGCAAAAGAGCAAATGTATCCGTGTCCACTTTAAAGATCTTCAAGTTAACGAAATGTTTCATTGTCAAAACAGTTGAAACACAATATACACATGTGGTATTGTCTGTAAACTTATGGCTTGTACTGTATATGATCATTACCTACTGTTTAATGCAAGACAATTCCCAGTTGAAACTACAGTAGAATTTTGTTATACTCTTACTAAGACGTATGTTTGGCGGTATTTGCTGTTTTAAATTTCTGATAATAATACTAATAATTCCCAATAATTAATTATATTAATACATTTATTACAAATATTTTTCTTTTTCATTTCCTCCCACGCTTTACGCTTTTGTTTTTAGTTGTAAATATATGCTTTAGATTTAATTTTTATATTTTGTGTTTTATATTTGAGTTTAATCTTCTATTATAATATTTTGCATAGAAAATGTTACATATCTTATCAAATATTAAAACAAAAGAGTTTTTTTTTAAATGTTACCTACATTATCTATGACTGTTCTATACATTTTAAACATGGTAAAATATTATGTTCTTTATTTATGGAGTTTTTATTGGTATTATGGTTGTAATGCTCTAAAAAAAGCCTTAAAAAAGGCTGATATGGCATTAAAAAAATATTTATTTATTTAGTATTATAGTTATAGAGTTGGCTAATTTTATTCCACTGCAAGTTGTATACATATTGTATATACGTAACTGCGGGTGTGACAAATAAAAACCTTGAAACATTTGAGTCTTAAAAATATTTAGACTTTTCATGATAAGAATTTGTGATTTTATAATATGCAAGGTTTTAGTTGATCTTACATTGTGTATGTGATGAGAAAACTTTCTTGTAGTTCATATGGTCATGGGTTTGATTCCAAAGAAATGTGGACACTCACAAAAAGTATAGTTTTATAATGTACATTCACTATTGTACATTTCTCATCTTCCTTGTGTCTGATTCTCAGGACAGCCAGATCTTTTGACACCTTGTTACAAGGGAGATGTGCCGTCTGGGTCATTTGGACCGGTCAATCCAACGCTAGACTCCACCTATAAATTCATGGGACGCCTCTTCAAAGAGGTGAAGTCCGTCTTTCCCGACTCTTATGTTCATATAGGAGGAGATGAGGTCAGTTTTAGCTGCTGGTAAGTGTTTTCAACATCATGGTATGTGGGACTGTATTAGCAAAAAATATTTAATATGGTTTGCTTTGTTTGACAGGATGTCTAATCCCAATGTGGGAGCGTTTATGAAGACGATGGGCTTTGGGAAGGATTATACTAAACTGGAATCATTCTATATGGAGAAGTATGTAAAACTGTGACGGTACTGTAAATTTGAGACACATGACACAAATTGATGAGAAGAGGAACGTTCACGAACACGACAGTTTTAACATGTCTATCGTTTTTCTTTCTTAAGTATAATGAACATGACCGCCACTCTCAACAAAACCTCCATTGTGTGGCAGGACGTATTCGACTACCATGAGAGAGTGAGTACAGATCCACTAGATTCATTCAAAGCCCTGTACGGTCAAAACGTGTGATCTAACCAGAATGAGGTACCTGTCTTTTAGCCCAGATCTAAGTATGTGGTGGAGGTTTGGAAACAGGGCTGTTACCTGTGCGAGATGCGTCGGGTGACTAAGGCAGGGTTGAAGGTTATACTGGCCGCCCCTTTCTACCTTGACCTACCGATACCTACTCACAGCTGGGCTCGATACTACAGCGTACGACCTCTAGCCTTTACGGGTCAGAACGTGTGTGCGAACAGCCAACAAATAACAAATGAGTGAAGAGATTGATGTGCTGTGCGTTGCTGTGGGTTGCTCTCTATCGCCATCTCAGTTTGAAACGTGAAATTGCAGGTTACTTTACCGACTAATCTTGATGTGTGTTAAAATCAGATTTACATTTTATTTTAAGATTACCGTTATGAATCAAGGTAAGGAGACCGTTTTGAGAGTTTTGAATGTACTTGCTCAATAGTTGATTTTTGTTCATTTTTAAGCAATAACGTTACAAATTGCAGCTTTATCCAAGCTATCCAGTTATCTCTGATTTTCTTTTTTTCTGTGTGAAAGTTTGTCAAATTTTGCTTTATTTTCAAAAGTACGGTACAATACAGTACAATACAGACAAATGCAAATGTGTTTCTGTATCTTTTCTTTGCAAGCAAATCCAAAGGTTCAAAAAAAGAACAACAAAAGTGATGCGAGCAGCTACATCCATTTTGGCGCCTTGTCGCCTTCATAGCGGTAACCCAGCAACATGAGTACGTGGCCGCCGCTTGATGACGCAAGCGCACCGCGGTTCGTATGCAAAAATTACAATGTGAACACAGACCAGCGGGGGAGGGAGGAGGGGGGAGAAATCGAACTAGATGTGAAAGCAGCCTTTCTCTTAAATGAATGGCACGCAATATTACTGTCACTTAGGCCCAATCCCAATTCTATTTTCTACCCCTTCGCCTACCCATTGCCCCTTCCCCTTGTCCCTTGAAACAAAGTGGCAAGGGGAAGGGTTACAAACTACTACTACACTGGTATACGTCATCATACGTCGTTGCTAGCTCCTAACGTTACGTAAGAGGACATGCGCCGATGCACCGGGTATATCACATAAAAATATATTTTCTAATATCGTGCAATCAGTGCTGTCCGCTAGCAAACTTTAGCGATTTTTTTTGCAAACGTTAAAAGAACATCACCGTAAATACAAACACAAGATTGAATGTAACATACATCAAATGAAAAATTGTCATAAAAATCCTTATTAATGGCAAAAATTACTTACATTAATGGGTCTGCTTGCTCGATTGAGAAGCCATGTTGGAAATTTCTCTTAGCCCTTCGTTTGAAGTGAGGTCCCGAAAAATCTTTGTTTGAAGGGCTATCTGGCCCTTCCCCTTACCACTCCAACCAAAAGAGAATTGAGACACCCTTACCCCTTTACGTGAAAGCGCCAAATGTTTATATATGTTTATGGTCATAGCTGTGACTTAGTGTTAAATATGTGGTCAACGGGTTGTGGTGCTCACGTGGGCAGTGCAAGTTCGAGTCTGGCTGATATAAATCCCGATCGCATTTTTGCCCCCTACTACTATCATTTTTTTGTTCAATGATTGGTCAAAAAATGGAAAATGCATAACTGCAGAGGATATTAAAAGAATTGATTATTGATATGTAAATAAATACACATTCTATTTGTGTACACTGTAAAGGCATGTGAGACTGTGACTGTTTTCGGGCGCAGATTCCACAGGACACGATTCTGGAAATCTGGAAGGGCTCAACTGTACAATATCAAGCTGAAATGAGCCGGATGACCAAGGCCGGGCACCGGGTTCTGCTCTCTGCTCCGTGGTACATCAACCACATCAGCTACGGCCAGGACTGGCGTTACTCATACGCCATACAGCCCCAGAATTTCACCGGTGTGTGGAGCAGCATGTTTGGCTGGTGACGGGGGCCATTAAAAAAAGCAAATTTCTATGTATCTTATTTCTAGATACTGTTGAGTGTATATTATTCTTATTAATAGATGTGATTAGATATCATGGGCTGAGTTACCTCCAATGAATTTAGTGCTAAAAATAATCTCGGAAAGACTTTATATTAAACGTATGAACCATTTAGAAACCATTATTTTAGTCGTTTTGTTTATTCTCGAAAGCAGAGCCTATCAAAAAAGAGCTTTTATTGGCTCTTCTGTTGTTTGTAGTGGTTTGCTGGTGTGTGTTGTGGGTTTGTCTGGTGTGCTAGCTTAAAGATGTGACTTTATTTTCATGGTTTAGGCACAGAAGAGCAGAAGAAGTTAGTGATTGGTGGAGAGGTTGCCATGTGGGGCGAATATGTTGATGCCACCAATCTGACCCCTCGACTGTGGTACGAGAAAGCAATCAAGGTCAGAATCATTTATTTATGATGCAAATGCACATGCTTAGGCATATTTGTGTTTGTGTGAAGGCCGAGAGCCTGCGCTGCAGCTGAGAGATTGTGGAGCAATGAAGAAAGAACACTAAATGCAGATTTGGCCTTCCCTCGCCTGGAAGATTTTCGCTGCAAACTTTTAAGGTAATACAATGTTTCATAAGCATTCTTTACTAACCTCTTGTCTGTTTTGTACATTTTGTACTCTAAATTCAATTCAATTATAATTCAATTATATTGCAATGTTTAATGAGGAGAATGACTTCTTGTTTGTGTTTGGCAGGCGGGGTATTCAGGCCGAGCCTCTGTTTGTTGGCTATTGTAGACATGAGTACAATGGTCTGTAAGTACAGAAAGGTGCCAGTGGACATGAAGGGATCATTTTATGCACTGTGATACTGCTTTTGAATTTGCACAGTATTTTAATATTTTATTTTGATAAATATATGTTTAAGATGATGTAAAAAAAAAATCTCTAAGAAATGTACATTTTATGAATAAAGATCTATGCAAGAACGTTTCAATTGTTTTCTGTCTAATGTTAACTGCAAGTTGAAACCTTAAGGCACACCTAAACGTGTATGAATGTAATTGGATCAGGTAACATAGAAAATAAATATTGAATAATAAATGTAAAAAGTAAAATAACATTTACATAATACTTCGTTCTAATGTAATGACAGTCGACTGTTAAAGTGTATTCAGATTTTTTTGTCCTTTTAGGGGCTGTGCATGTAAGGTTATTACCTAAAACTATTAGGCCATTAATAAATGTTGAAGTGTTCCAGCATCAGGTTAACAGGTGATGTAAAGTAGCTACACATTTAATGAAATCTGCACTACAACATCAATCCTGTCTCAACAGCTACACGGCAGCAGATCCTATTAACTGTGCTGGGCTTTACACTGCGTTCCAAATTATTATGCAAATTGGATTTAAGTGTCGTAAACATTTAATTTTATATTGTTCAATTAAACTTATGGATGGTATTGTGTCTCAGTGCTCTTTGGATCACTGAAATCAATCTCAGACACCTGTGATAAGTAGTTTGCCAGGTGAGCCCAATTAAAGGAAAACTACTTAAGAAGGACGTTCCACATTATTAAGCAGGCCACAGGTTTCAAGCAATATGGGAAAGAAAAAGGATCTGTCTGCTGCCGAAAAGCGTCAAATAGTGCAATGTCTTGGACAAGGTATGAAAACATTAGATATTTCACGAAAACTTAAGCGAGATCATCGTACTGTGAAGACATTTGTGGCTGATTCAGAGCACAGAAGGGTTCGTGCAGATAAAGGCAGAATGAGGAAGGAGTCTTCCAGACAAATTCATCGGATTAAGAGAGCAGCTGCAAAAATGCCATTGCAAAGCAGCAAACAGGTATTTGAAGCTGCTGGTGCCTCGGGAGTCCCGAAAACCTCAAGGTGTAGGATCCTCCAGATGCTTGCAGTTGTGCATAAACCTACTATTCGGCCACCCCTAACCAATGCTCACAAGCAGAAATGGTTGCAGTGGGCCCACACATACATGAAGACTAATTTTCAAACAGTCTTGTTTACTGATGAGTGCCGTGCAACCCTGGATGGTCCAGATGGATGGAGTAGTGGATGGTTGGTGGATGGCCACCATGTCCCAACAACGCTGCGACGTCAGCAAGGAGGTGGCGGAGTCATGTTTTGGGCTGGAATCATTGGGAGACAGCTGGTGGGCCCCTTTAGGGTCCCTGAAGGTGTGAAAATGAACTCTGCAAGGTATGTAGAGTTTCTGACTGAGCACTTTCTTCCATGGTACAAAAAGAAGAACCATGCCTTCCGTAGCAAAATCATCTTCATGCATGACAATGCACCATCTCATGCTGCAAAGAATACCTCTGTGTCATTGGCTGCTATGGGCATAAAAGGAGAGAAATTCATGGTGTGGCCACCATCCTCCCCTGACCTCAACCCTATTGAGAACCTTTGGAGCATCCTCAAGCGAAAGATCTGTGATGGTGGGAGGCAGTTAGCATCAAAACAGCAGCTCTGGGAGGCTATTCTGACATCCTGCAAAGAAATTCAATCAGAAACTATCCAAAAACTCACAAGTTCAATGGATGCAAGAATTGTGAAGGTGATATCAAAGAAGGGGTCCTATGTTAACATGTAACTTGCCCTGTTAGGATGTTTTTGATTGAAATAGCTTTTGATTTCAGTAAATATGACCTCCTAATGCTGCAAATTCAACAAATGACCATTTTCAGTTTTTTACAACCTATGAAATGTTTTCAAACTCTGTTGTGCATAATAATTTGGAACAGTGCATTTTGAGTTTTTCATTTTTTAAATAAATACTGTTGTCAGTGGGAGGTTTGTTCAATAAAATTCCAAATGTACCCTAACTGTTGATTACTTGAAAATTATACTGACTGTCATTTGCATCGACAAATTAGGAAAACCAGAGAAAGATATCATTTGCATAATAATTTGGAACCCAGTGTATACATGACCTTAAACTAATAGCTGCTATATATACTAAATTGACTGTGAGTGCAAATGACAATGTGAATGTATTTATATTGAAAAAACTTTGTTCAAATTAGGCATAAACAAATGCTTTGAACTGAGACTCTTTTGCTAACTTTTTAGTTTTCATTTCAAATAAAAACACATTCACACTGCCACACCTACAGGCAATTTCAAATGCAACTTGTTGGCACAATTGATTAATTTAATTAAATGTTATATAGTGTTTTTCACATTGTTGCAAAGCATCTTTACATATAGGGTAAATTCCAGCATAAAACAAATTTAAGAATGTATAAAATGCAAAAATACTAAAAAAAAGGAGAGATCAGAGTTGAAGATGAGAGTAAGATGAATTTATTTTAGTTTTTGTTTATTATTTTTGTTTTATTGCCCTACATTTATTTCATTTTATTTCAATTGTACATTTAGTTTAAGTTTCCAATCATTTGTATACCAATATTTCAAAAATGTCAAAGTTTATTAAACTAAAATAACCTCGGAAGAGATTTTTACCACCACAAAAAGCTCTTTTGTCTAGTTGTTTACCAAAAGATTTCACATTATATTAGGGCTGTCGCGACAAACCGACGATAAATATCACGTGATTTATGCACATCTTTTGAGTGAAGTACGGGAAAATGCTGCTGCATCCGAAAGCCAGAGGGCGCTCTCGTGCGGAAACTCCAAATACGCACTGCAGAAGAAGACCATAACACGTTCTAGAATCTAGGAAATGCCTATGGACGTCTTTTTATCACTGTTACTCAAGCCTCATCAGGTATTTTTATGATAATAAAGTATATTTATAATGATCATGTTCGTGGTATCGCTAATAATGATAGATAGATAGCCCTACAGATATTCAGTTATTTGAATGAACAGCTTCACAATCACTTCCTGTTGATTCAGCAACAATTGGCAGTTGTATGAAATAATAAAGCCTCTCTATGCTTCGCTCAGCACTAACATGCTCTTTCAACCTAAGTCCCCCTAATGTTTAAATTACTTGCCAAAATGAGCTTACATGCCTTTGATATTTACTTAGACAATTGATTTTCTCATTGACGGGATTATGCTGCCGATAGCAGATGGCTGGGATTGGCTAATCCCAGAAGGCAACGGTGCTGCCCCATTTCCACCTGTCCTCTTCTGTTCCCCCACACTTCCACCCAAAATTTCATCCTAATTCAACTAGTCCACGGCCCAGTGGACTGACCTCTACATAACCTTTGCTTTGGTTATAAATATTAAATGTGGGATATTGATAATCCAGAACAATTTGTAATTTTTTAACATACAGAAAAATTAGGATATTTTCTTACATTTGAAACACTTCATTTTATATTATATTTATGTCTGTTGTTGCACATATTATGAAATATAATCTTAAACATTTTAAAAGTTACTAATATTATATGAATTAAAAGAATATCCACTCTGTTTCACTATGCAACCTGTAGCATTTCCCGCCAAATTGTGATAATTTAGGCTACTTGGCCAGCGACTCGCATTTTCTCTAACGGTCGATCCGGAAATCTAGTTAATGATCGCATTTAGTTAATAAACGCTTAAATAAGCATGTCGATTTGTGCCAATTTTTCCACAGTAGCCCATTCGCTTGAGTTTAACAGCACCGCATGGAACATATGGCGACTTGTGTCCATTTATGTGTTTAATCCGAACACAAAGATTAATCACGATGAGTCATAGATTTATAAATCTTTGGCTTCCTTCCACTAGACAGAGGCATTAGAGTTTGTCTACTGAATGTGATAAATGGCCCTAATTAGATTGCAAGGCTCATTGGTTATTCATTTGATGATTAGATTTTATTATTGGCAACTGTATGAAATAATCCATATTGTTGGAAGGAGGACAGTTAAATTGTTTCAGTCAAGAGAGTGTTAGATTTCATAGCTATATGACAGTTATGTGTAAATAAGCATTCAAGAATGCTGTTTAACCAGATGTGTATTCATGAAATAATGGTTATTACGTATAATACAAAGTTATATACATATTATATGAACTTTAAATTGATAAGGTAAATTTAAATTGGAGTTACACAATTTGTCATGCCATGATAAAAACTTTTAAAGCAGCAACATGCAATAGACTGTGCTCTTTTGTTATACACAATAACCTTTATTATTTATAAAATTTCAATTTCATTTCAAAAGCATCAAATTTAGACAGCAGAAGAAAAAATATTTTTAATGAATTGAATTAATAAATAGTCATTAATAAATAGTTAAATGTAAATATTTAATAATTAAATGACGTACATTGATCATTTATTATTTCAATAATTAACTGTTTAAATAATTACACTTGTCTTGGCACTTTCATTCTACTTTTATTAATTAAATCACTTGTTTTAATATTTTAATAATTAACAATTAAAATAACCTCTCGGGCAGAGTCCGGTCTCTATACTGTGTTGGATTATAGTTACCACTCTAAATTGTTTGTGACTGCAAATAAAGTTTGTTTCATACTTTACTACAATGGAAATGACAAAATCTCGAATTGATAATCTTCATTGTTTACAGTACACAGTTTGTTTGTGTTGAAGTCACATCTGTATCCTAGAGTGATAATACCCTCTCTGTCTAATTTACTTGCAGTGATCTGTGTTTAGTTTGTCAAGACTAACACTTAACCAACTCTCAAGTTGCCATGAAGCCATTCTGAAACCTATGTACTGTATACATGCAACACAATATATATTTGTTTACAGCGTTATCAACTGCAAAATACTAGCAAAGCCACAGAAAAACCTTTCCAAAAAATAAATAAATCACTTTTTCTCAAATGCAGTTAAACTGGTCAGGATGCCACAAATTTAAGATCTCACACAAATACTGTGTGGATAACTACAGATTATACTGTATAATGTGCTGCTGTCATTGGTAGTCATAAGACTATAATGAAATCATAAAACAATAATGGTAACGTAACGTTTTAGAGGCTAAATTCATTTACAACCTCGTTTCTGCAGGCACATGTTCTTACACACTGTAAAAGTTACAGTAGCGTCACTCTTTGACAACAGCTGACATTCAAAGAGATTATACACAAAGCGCCTTATGTGATGCACAGAGATGTGAACTTATGTCAATATGCCCTCAAGGTCATTTCCTTCACCTGACTTCACCCGCCTATAATACACAATTACACGCACACCTTATTTTCCAGTGCTTTACTTTCCCCATAATATACTGTAAAAAAATCCTGTGAAAGAGCTGAAATTTTCCGGCAGAAATATACCGTGAAATAACAGTTTTATAACGTAAAATTACATTGTTTTCATGTTTTCTTGTAAATGAAAAGTTTTTTTACATTTACCTATCATATATTTTCAGCATTCCATAATATTCCAGTATAAGTGACAGGGAGTTAATATGGAAAATAGACGGATACATAGCATAAATGTTAATGAGTAGACATTATACATTTGCATTTTTTTACAATCACGCTATATATTTCCTCATCAGTTTAGGTATATATTATGTTGTTTTACTTTTGCACTGTATATTTAATTAAATATTTTAAATTTTAGAAAAATTGCTGTATAACTTAATTTCCATTGCATTTATTTAGCCATGATTGTGTTTAATTACTTTTGTGGCACCATGGATTTTGGTAGCAATTTGTATTGATTTTTGTAAAATCTACTATGGGTTTTGAGCCATAAAGTACCTTTAAGTACCTTAATATAACCTTTAAATGAATAAGGTACAGTAGTAGTTTTTTTCTTTGTTTATCATCATGGTGGCAATGTACATTTTAGCTAAACTTTTCTTTCTTTGAAAATATGACACGTATTGACAGATTTGATGGCTTGTCGCTGATGCCTTCAGGTCGTGATGGCTGTGTTTAAGTGCTGCTGGATCTCCTCAGCAGTCTGATCCTCATCATCAGGCTCAGGATAGGAGTGATCTGACAGTCATCCGCCCTACAGCGCTGATTCTGCTGATGGCAGCAGCGTTTCGACCCGCGCAGCATCTGTTTACTGTCAGAGATCTAGGTCACGTAGTGCACGGGGTGGAATGGTGTGTGTGCCACACCCACAATCTTACACGATAGATAGATAGATAGATAGACAGACAGACAGACAGACAGACAGACAGACGATAGACAGGTGATAGACAGACAGACGATAGATAGATAGATAGATAGATAGATAGATAGATAGATAGATAGATAGATAGATAGATAGATAGATAGATAGATAGATAGATAGATAGATAGATAGATAGATAGATAGATAGATAGATAGAGACGGAGGGACGAACGATAGATAGATAAATACTGTAGATAGGTAGATAGACAGACAGACAGATAGACAGACAGACAGACAGACAGACAGATACTGTAGACAGACAGACAGACAGACAAACAGACAGACAGGCAGACAGACAGACAGACAGACAGACAGACAGACAGATAGATAGACAGATAGACAGATAGATAGATAGATAGATAGATATAGACAGACAGACAGACAGACAGACGATAGATAGATAGATAGATAGATAGATAGATAGATAGATAGATAGATAGATAGATAGATAGATAGATAGATAGAGATAGATAGGAGATCTATAACTCTCCAGGTAGTCTTAACAAAAGTGTAATAATCTGCAGTAACAGGCACTCAAAAGCAATGTTAATTAGCAAGACTTGTAATGTTGTCTTGCGTGCAGGCTGACTTACATCAACAGCTTTCCCCTGACGTACGAAAGAGCCTAATCTCTCACTTTCACGGTCCTGGCGTGGGCTCACCAACACAGACTTTAGCACATGATTATGTAACACCTGTCAAGTTACACTGTCAGCACTGCACAGATCAGACTCTAAATGCATTAAATGTGTCCCATGATGCTACACTACACCCGTAAAAACAAATTGCAGTGGATGCATGTCTTGTTACTTCATGTAATGTGAATTTCATTGTTCAAAGTGACGAGATTTTATTGATGTCACCTCCATGTAGTTTAAATTTGTGGGTTTGAATAAAATCTAGCTTGAATGCACTGTAAGTCACTTTGGATAATAAAGCAAATGTGCCAAATATGCAAAAAACAAGCTGTCTAGTAACTAGCCTTGATCTGGATTGATCCAGTGTTGAACTCGAAGGTTTTTCAGTCATAAGTGTTTAATATTCCTGCTATTTTTAAAATCTGTTTGTTTTATGGTAATCTCTGCTCTGCTCATCTCAGCAAGACTTGTCTTAAAAAGCCACTAGGAACATTATACGTGATTGCCACCTGCTAGTTACATAAATGCTGTTAATGCCTGCTGTGACAGGCATGGGTTTGAGCTGGTGAGAAGCACACGCTTAGGTGTGTCATCGACAGGAATGTGTCATGAGCTGAGCTTTTGTTTTGGATACTCGGTCACATGTTTTGACACTCATGTTCCATTCTTCAACACAACGCAAACATAAAAGCAAAGTGACAAAAATAAAGTCAGTCAAGTGAACGTTCTGAATCAGCAGTTTAAATGTAAAGAATTCAGTTCTGTTGTGTTACATGAACAAACATTTGTTTAGCAAACAATTTACTGTAAATTCACTGCTGTGAATGCATTTCATGAATTTACCTAAAGCTACAATCTGTAACTTTTGTCTCTCTATCACCATCTCTGTTTGAAACATAAAATAGCAGCTGACTTTATGTACTCATCTTTACGTGACAAAAATAAGCTAAACTTATAAATCATTATTATAATCACCTTTGTGAATCATGGTATGGTAATGAGATTTTTTACTTGCTCAATAGCTGATTTTTGTTAAATTTTTTACCAAAAAGCAGTAGATTTAATTATTAAAATGTATGATTTATTATAACTATTTTAATAAAAATCATGAAAGCACTCGTAGCTGAGATATATTGTGAATATAGTCACTCTGTTGCATATCAACAAACAGCTTTTTCATCACAGCCTCATACTTTTTGTTTTTGTTTTAGACAAAATACTAAAACAAAAAAATCTTAATATATTAATTTTTTTTAAAAATAAGAACCTTATAACAACCTTTGTACAACCCTGAATCGCCATCCATATTCATGCTAATAAAATCTACACACATTCATCAAAGAGTTGCTTGAGGGTAAATCAACGAGAAAAAGGCCATTATTAGCAAATGAGCCATTCCCAATATTATTATCCACATATAAATACTTAATTTATACTCAAATTAGGTGGACTTTTTTATTTGATTAGTGAGGCAATAAAAAAGGGATGGAACACAAAGTAGTTTCAAGTTGTTTTAATAGTAAAATATTATAAAATATAAAAGTAAATATTCATATTCTAACATTAGTAACAATATCAAAGTTATTCCATAACCTTTTAAAAGATTTCTCTACAAAAAACTGCTGCATGCAATGCACATGTGATTATTCAGAGGGTAGTAGATTTTCAGGGAGAAACTCATGTTTCAACTATCATACAAATATTTTATTGTGAGCTATTACCAAAGTCCCTGAAAGTGGGTAGTCCTCCTACTTGGCGGCCATATTTGCGATGCCTCTGGTTATTTATTTCAGCCATACAAGACCAAGTCCTACTTGAATGGGGAAGGCCGACATCTTTAAAGGTGGGGTAACATGCTATTTCATGCATTCTGACTTCTTTACACTGTTAAACTAGCTGGCTTCTCAAATTTAACATGGTCAACTCAGACCACCGTAAGACGTAGTATTTCTGTGCTCGATTCACTCCGCCAGGGGTCGCTCAGGTTTCGGATAGTTTTTTTTCGAACATGGATTCCCGTTTCGTAACAAGGGTTCTTAGTCCCTTATTGGACAATTCTCCCAGAAAAGCACGCCCACGCATCATCCACTGAGCGAAAGAGCACGCCCACTTGCGATTGTGAGAGAAAAAGCACGCCCACGAGTCAACAAGCCAGCAAAAGAAAGAGCATGCTCATCAATGCCGCTTCACTCGGCTGACAGATGTTTAGCTGTGTTTGTTTGTTCACTGCATTTGGGTGATGAATGCTACATAAACGGTGGATATAACGCTGGATTTGGAGATCGTTTGAAACTGATAGATGGAGCGGTCCCAGCGTTAAAAGATGCCGGACATGAACCGCACGCGTTTAGTCAAACTAAGTCATATGTCTGTGTTTTGTTGGCAATCGGCGTATACGTGCATAATGTAAACAACACTAACTTATAGTGAATCAATGCGATGATATATTGTGTGCTCGTGCTGTAGTCCCGCCCCCCCCGCACGCCTCCAGGCGCTCGTGTTTTTCCAGAAATAATCGTACAGCTGTATCGGTCTTTCATATATGTGATCAAACTAAATACTCTTCAAAGATACGACGTATGCAATACTACTGTACAGGTACTAAAGATTAATATGAGATTGGAAGAAATGGTGTGTGTTACCTCATCTTTAAAATCACTTGCTAAGGTCACAGTAAAGCAAAATATTTCAACCTGAGCAATTAGACAGGTAGGCCTGCTTTGGATATTGTTTCCATTTTGTTTCAGGGCCTTCGTATGACAGATCTAAATCCAGAGTCCAGAGTTCAAACGGCTCCGTCTGCTCCCCAAGGCCCCCAACCTAATTTACAGGGGGCCGTAATCTTTTTACACACTAGTTTAGGTCAACAGAGAGGTCTCTGTCAGCAGCATTAAGACACCAGTCTAATGCCAACTGAGCATTAAGGAGGATTCTTGGTTCACAGAGATCATCTCTTCATCAGACTACACGCTGTCTACTGGTTATTCATATCTAGACTTTAAAACCAACCAATCAGAGAATCAACAAAGTCAATGTGAGACCTCTTACACACGTTGTGGCTTTCGGCACAGTCCGGTGCTTTCAGACAAAACAAATCTTTTGTCAATTAAAAGGTCACTTCATTGTGGCTTCGTGTTTATGAGCAATCTGACCACCTGTTGTGCTCGTGACTCCAATTAAAGACCCTCTGGCGCAGCCGAGAGACCAGTGAGATAGCATGTGCTGCCGTCCGGCTTTTGTGTGTGACCTCACACTGCTTAAGATCTTAATAAGATAGATACACAAATCAAAAGAAAAAAGCAAATCACTGACTTCAGCCCTCTAATTACCAGTAAATCACGCAGGCAGAGCCGCATCCAGAGAGCAGCCACCATATGGCACTGTGCCGAGTCGGGGTCGAGCCGCAGCCTCACAAGCAGCTAATTGTTGTCTTTCCCAGCTCCCCCTCTTTTAACTTGAGGTCTTTGTTTTCTTGAGAGAACGCGTTTTATGGTAGGATAAGCCACTTAGTTGATTTGAAATGGCTGCTGTTGGTGGTGGGGTATACTCCTGGAGAGTGTACACTGTTATTTGCTATTTAACTCATAACTGATGTGTTGACATGACATCATCGTCACATTTTCTGCATTTTCTACAGATGCATGCTGTCTTTAAATGATATATTTTATGATTTATTATGACTTATTATTGTACAATTACATGGGGATTAGTTATTGTACTCTACAAGTGGTTAACATTTTAAACACTGCAGTGAAGAAGAAATAAACAAAGTTCTATAGAAATTAATAAAGTAGGGCTGTCAAACAATTAATCGCGATTAATTGTATCCAGAATAAACGTTTGTTTTTACATAATTTATGTCTGTGTATAGTGTATATTAATTTTTAAACACATACAGATACATGTATGCATGAAGGTTATTTTAGTTTACTAAAATTAAATGTTTGAAAACATCTGATTTCTACTGTTCATTGAAATCAGATAAAATATTGACCTAAAAGTTATAGGAAAAAAAATAACTAAAAGAATAATTGAAATGTTTGGCTCAAAAATAAAATGAAATAAGTTCAAAGCACTAAAATTATGATAATAAACAAAAACTGAATTAAACTAAAATAAAAATTAATTAATCTTATATTGCAACATAAGTGAAAGTGACCTATTAGTCAGATATGGTGACCCATACCCGAAATGTGACCTCTGCATTTAACCCATCCAGAGAGTAGTGAACACACGCACAGCAAGTAGTGAACACACGTACACCCGGAGCAGTGGGCAGCTATCACTGCAGCGCCCGGGGAGCAAGTAGGGGTTGGTGCCTTGCTCAAGGGCACCTCAGTCGTTACCCGCCGGCCCTGGGAATCGAACCGGCAACCTTCTGGTCACGAGTCCGACTCTCTAACCATGTTCTAGATGTTTATTCGTCTGAATCTTGATTGATTGTAGAAAGAAAGACAAAAATCATAAAAAACTAATAATGAATAAACATTGCAGTGTAGCGTAAAGATAACATATTATTAATAAAAGTATTATTAAATTCTAATCATTATTAATTATTTAATAATACATTTTTTAACATTTAGTATTTTAAAAAATACACATATTGACAGTATATTTCATAGTTTGTGTAATGAAATTTATTTTTCACATATTAAGCCACTTAATACTTTACAGAATATAATAATATAGTTTTTCTCCAGTATGCAGTTTTATGACCTATGATGAGAGACTTTATATTTGTATATTTATATGCTTAGTTTAAGAATTAAAACAGCTAACACTGTTTTTAAATATTTTCAAAAATTATGTTTTTTATTGTGCATTCTGAATAATATCAATCAAACTGCAGTTGGGTTGTTTTGATTGAGTAATAATAACTACAAAAAAGAATAATACAGCTAACTAACACAATAAAACACAACCAAAACATATAAATATAATAAAAAAACATGCTTTTTGAAAATGTAAAAACACTGAGTTATCGTTTTTTGCAAATAGCCTAAACTCTTCAATTGTACTTAGAACTGAACTTAAAAAAGTCTTTAAAAAGCACACACACACGCACGCACGCACGCACACACACACACACACACACACACACACACACACACACACACACACACACACACACACACAACACTAAAACACTTTCCCTGTACATGCACATAAATCATCAACGAAAATATGACATGTACAATATAAAACAATCATGAAAACATTCATGTTGCTTGTCAACAACAGTGAAGTGATTTTAGTGTGCTTACAGTATAAGTAAACATGCCACAGTCAATCACTGTTGGACACAATATTGGACATCATTTTTTGAGTAATGACAAGTAGATTTGGGGAACTGGAGCCAATGCAGATTAGCATTGCCTCATTTTACTGGTGGGCAGTTGAGGATTAAATAATGATGAAATCATAAAACTTTAGGGAGGAATCTCCGAGCAGATGTTCTCTACAGACTCTGACTCTAGGACTATGACTCATTTTTTTGTGATTTAGCTTATATAGGTGTTTAAGCTTATATAGTTTAAAAATTTGAAATGAGTAATAGTTTATTTAAAAGTAAAATATCTGAAAGACTACAAAGATTTTCTTATTATTTCTTATTAAGTGATAAGAATACTCCTATTTTGTGTTAATCAAAATATTTTACTATCAAATAAATGATAACATTAACAACATTAAGGGTAGTTCTCACCCCCCAAAAAACTTACCCTCATTTGATTCAAAACCTCTACATGACTTTTTCTATGAAACACAAAAGAAGATATTTTAAGAAATGTCTCAGTGGTTTTGCGTTCATACAATGGAAGTCAATGGAGTTCAGTGTTGTTTGGTTCCCAACATTCTTTCAAATATCTTCTGTGTTCTGCAGAAGAAAGAAAGCCACATGCTTAGAATGACCCCTCCCCTCCACAATTCACAAGCGAGGAATCTCTTTTGCATCCCTGTTAAATCATAACAAAAACACACGTGTCGACCCATGAAAACAATATTTATTCCCAAATCTCCACATTCACAGAAATCAATAGGAAAATTAGCCATGTGCCATAAGTGATGCCAAAAGACCTTGAAAACAACATATGAGAGAGAGAGAGACATGCAGCGAGATATGACTCAACCCAATTCTTTTTTTGTTTGTTCTTTTCTCACTTGTTGTGGATGGAGCTAATACTGAGTGTGACTGATTGATCCACCCCTAGATGGACAGTAAAGATTAAGAGGGATGACAAATAGGCACTTGCTTACACAGCGCTTGCTGCTAATCCCCTTGTCTTCCTTTAGGGAGCCCGCGTGAGACTTTAGAGTCACTCACTGTCCGGCACACCATGAGGAGGTGACAGTCCCCACTTTAAAAAACCAACAGACGAGAAGTTCAGAGACAGGACAGTGAGATAAAGAAGCCAAACCAGAGGTCATCATCAGGACCGACTTGTTCACTGAAGGATCTTTGAAGAAACTAAGTCTAAACGGTGGACGATTCATCTCATTGTGAGCTCAAGGATTCTTGTAGGAACAGATTATTTGGCCTCAAAAGCCAGGGTGCATGCACTTTAGGAACTTTGGCAGTATAACAAATGGATGATCTGATGTCTGAGATGTCCATGGTACAGTTTGCCTCTTCCGAGTCTTCGAGGAACTCAGATGACAGTCAGGAGGGTATGTTAATGTTATTTATTCAATTACGTTTCAAAATAGGGCACAATACACTATTTTATAAATGAAAATCCGTGTTTTAGATTTTGCACTGCATTGCTTTGCGTTTTAATAATGTGTGATAATGTAAAACACAATATTTTTGTCCAAAACATTTTTTTCGTTTGTTTTCTTTTCTTTTTTTTAACATTGTATAGTGGACATGCAACATGTGTTAAAAACTACTGCAAATTGCGATTGTGGGTTTATTTATTTATTTGTGGATTTATTTGTTAAGCGTGTTGAATGAAAAGAATTCAAACATTGTGCAGAGCTTTCCAAAAGTGTTAATGGTATTATCGATTTCGGTTTTACAATTTAACCAAATTTCATGAAACATATTTTTATGCAATATCATGACACTTTAGCTCCTTTTTGGTCAAAATGTACAAAATCTCAGATTGTGAACTGGAATAGCAAGTTGTTTTCTGTGCTTTTCCAGGTAAAAGTCCTGCTCCGGGCAAAGTGTTAAACTCAGGTCTCCTCTGTAAAGTATGTTCAGACACCAGCAGTGGAAAACACTATGGCATATACGCTTGTAACGGCTGCAGTGGCTTTTTCAAGCGCAGCGTGAGACGCAGACTCATCTACAGGTGAGAAAACGACTCGCATATTTAGAAGCAGAGAAGTTATAAATAAAAGCAGTTTTGTTAACGTTTTCATTTTGAATATTGACATTTTCAGATGTCAGGCTGGTACAGGCATGTGTCCTGTGGATAAAGCCCATCGCAATCAGTGCCAGGCCTGTCGCTTGAAGAAATGCCTTCAGGCTGGCATGAACAAGGATGGTGAGTAAACATCATCTTCTCCTTTATCAGCTTGTTTTATTTCCGATCATTTTTCAACCTCTCCGTCCATCTCGCAGCTGTTCAGAATGAACGTCAGCCCCGCAGTACCTCTCAGGTCAGGTTAGACGCTCTGGATGTCGACAGAGATAAAGAGCACCTGGCCACCACTTTTGAGCCCACGTCATCCTCCACCTGCTCCATCATCAACCGCCCAATGCTGGGCTCCTCCATCTGCTCCATCATCAGCTCCACAGATACCAGTCGACACCCCAGCAGTCCCAAGAATGGCCATCGCTTCATGGCCAGCCTCATGACGGCTGAGACCTGCGCTAAACTGGAGCCAGAAGACGGTGAGGAGCGAACTAATCCTGTGATGATCTTAAACCAGACAAAATGTTTATCTTTGTTCAACAAAGCTGTTGAGGAGTCTGGTGTAGATGGACAACAGATTATTATATAGAGCTACATTCTGCATGTTTCAACCCATATGGGCAAACCCAAGCTTTGGTTTAAATTAACCTAGAAAATACATATATTTGACCCAGTAATGGGTTGAAACAACCCAGCGTTTTTTAGAGCGTATAATATGTCACATTTTACTAGGGATGCAACAATATCAAAGTCTCACTGTACGATAACACCTCGGTATAAAGTCCACGGTACAATATTTATTGCAATATTTAAAAAGACAAATGATGACTTGAAAACGTGCAATAAGCATGCTGTTTTCTTTATCCTCTAATCATAACTGTTGCTTAGAGGTATGAGTTATAATATTATAAAATAAAATAATTGCACCTGATGGACCTAGCCAAAGGTAACATCTATTATTTTTTCCTAACATTCTCTATGTTAGGCCTGGAAGACCTATCGTTTCACACAGTCATGTGACCACCATAATATTGAGACAATTTTATTGCGATAACACCATATCGATAATATTGTTACATCCCTACATTTTACAATATTAAATCTTTTTGCAGTGGATGAAAATATTGACGTGACTAGTAATGAACCTGAGAGGAGTTCTCCAGAGTACGGCAGTGCACTTTATCCCACACGGGGCCCAGAGAGTGTGTACGAGACCTCGGCCCGCCTGCTCTTCATGTCTGTAAAATGGGCCAAGAACCTGCCCGTGTTTTCCCACCTGCCTTTCAGAGACCAGGTAAGAGTCAACTGTAAAGTTATTTCACAAAATATTTCAACAAAACTGAAAAATGAAGACGATAAAAGTATATTATACAAACGCTGCAGTTTTCTATCTTTACAGTCACTTAGTACATTTAGATTTTGTCAATTAGTTAATATAATCAATGTGATTATTATAATATGAAAAATAAATAATCAAATAATAATAACAACAACAACAGCAATAACATAAATAAACATGAATAATATAAAAATATATTATTATTATTATTAATTGTTAGTAAATTTAGTTCATAGAAATATTATCAATAATAAATAAACAATATACTCATATTATTATTATTAATTGTTAGTAAATGTAGTTAATTTAAATATTAGCAATAATAAATAAACAATAATATTATTGTTAGTGTTATTATTATTATTATTAATTGTTAGTAAATTTAGTAAATTTAAATATTAGCAATAATAAATAAACAATAATATTATGGTTAGTGCTATTATTAATATTAATTGTTAGTAAATTTAGTTCATTTAAATATTAGCAATAATAAATAAACAATATACTAATATTATTATTATTCATTGTTAGTAAATTTAGTTCATTTAAATATTAGCAATAATAAATAAACAATAATATTATTGTTAGTGTTATTATTATTATTATTAATTGTTAGTAAATTTAGTTAATTTAAATATTAGCAACAATAAATAAACAATAATATTATTGTTAGTGTTATTATTATTATTATTAATTGTTAGTAAATTTAGTTAATTTAAGTATTAGCATTAATAAATAAACAATAATATTATTGTTAGTGTTATTATTATCATTATTAATTGTTAGTAAATTTAGTAAATTTATATATTAGCCATAATAAATAAACAATCTATTATTATTATTATTATTATTATTATTATTAGATACCATAAAATATTACTCTGGCTCACTACTCTGACTAGTAATCTGGTTTACTAGTCTATTGCCATCCAGCAGATTTAAGTCCCCTCTCTTTCTTTTTCTAAGGTGATTCTGCTGGAAGAAGCGTGGAGCGAGCTCTTCCTTCTGTGTGCGATTCAGTGGTCTCTACCCTTGGACAACTGCCCCCTGCTGTCCTTCCCTGATCTCTCGCCCCCGGGACAGGGCAAGGGCAGCCCCTCCGCCTCAGATGTGAGGGTCCTACAAGAAGTGTTCAGCCGATTCAAACCCCTTCAAGTGGATCCAACCGAGTTTGCTTGCTTGAAAGCCATCGTTCTGTTTAAACCAGGTGCGTTTACCCTCTTGTACCACAAGGGGGCATACATGAACGCCATAAACTAAATGCAATGAATTGATAGGGGAATCTGATTATTTCTAAATGAATCATCTTTGTTTTTTTGTGTGACAGAAACACGAGGGCTGAAAGACCCAGAACAGGTGGAGAACCTACAAGATCAGTCACAGGTGCTGTTAGCTCAGCATATACACACACTGTATCCCAGTCAAGTTGCCAGGTGAGGGAAAACACGTAAACACAAACACAAGAAATTAAAATCTAGGTCGTTTTTAAAAGAGGACATAATACTAACTATTTATTGAATCTCTTTCCGCAGGTTTGGCAGACTGTTGCTTCTCCTTCCATCTTTACATTTTGTGAGCTCAGAGAGAATCGAGCAGCTTTTCTTTCAGAGGACCATCGGGAACACACCGATGGAGAAACTCCTGTGTGATATGTTCAAAAACTGACAGACTGTTGCACGAGGTGTAAAATCCTGTGGACTTTAGGTGCTTTGCTTCCATTCCGTATAGTTAATATGCCAATGAATCTGCCTAAATGCTAAAAAAGCTCGAATGTATATAATTGATTTGCATAGTTTGCTTATTTTATGCCTCTCAACGGTATGTCTTATGTCTCTTTTTATTTGTGTTAGTTTTCTACGCCCAATGTTGCTCACAAGTCTATGCATTTCAATTAAGTGGAATTCTAGATATTTCTTTCAGCCCTTTTCTCTACATCATGTTGAGAATACAAATCGCCTTCCAGAGTCATTGTAATGCAATATTTTTTTTAGCAATATGTTTGATGAAGTTTGAAAGCAATTGTACACAGATACCCTTTCTAAAAGGGGACACTTTTGATAAAAGTTGAAAGATATGCCTCTTATTTGTAGGACATATAAATAAAAATGTATAATTACATTATCCTGTATTTATTTTTATATAAACACATTGTATTGTTTAAAATGGCATTATTTAGAGGTCTACGTACAGTGGGGGAATAATAATAATATTTGACCTCCTGCTGATTTTGTAAATTTGCCCACTTTCAAAGAAATGAAGAGTCTGTCATTTTTATGGTAGGTTTATTTTAACTGATAGAGACAGATATCAACCAGAAAATCCGGAAAAACATTGTGTAAAACACACAAATTGTAAAGTTCAAGTTGCCGAGCGACAGCCAAAAAACCTTAAAGATTTAGAGAGGAAATGGACCAAAATGTCTCCTGTAACTTGTGCAAACCTGGTTGCAAGGGTTTCTCCACCAAGTACAAAGTTATGTTTTGCTTTGCTCGGGGATCATTTCACTCAGTGAAATGAAAATCAATTTATAACCTTTATATAATATGTTTTAACTGTTTTGTTTCGGTTGATATTCTGTTTTTATATCAGTTAAAATAAACCTACCATAAAAATGATAGACTCTTCATTTCTTTGTAAGAGGGAAAACTTACAAAATCAGCAGAGGATCAAATAATTATTTCCCCCACTGTAACATAATACATTATATACTACTATAGTACAATAACACAATTAATATAATTTTGCATTTTGTACCCACATTTAAAGAAATTGATCACCCAAATATAAAAATAGTTTTCATAATTCGATTCACCCTCATGCCGTTCCAGATGTTTACATTTTTATATACATATAAAGGTCCCGAAAGTTCAAATCTCTTATTTCTCACATGTCTAGACAGGCGAGTAACCAGGTGAGTCAGCGTCGCCATATTTTAATGTAGTGCACAGATGCTCATTTTTTTGGTTTTAGTTCAGCTAAATGAGATCAAAAATATTATTGTTTTCTCACAAACACGTATTGTTTTACTTCAGAAAACATTTAATCACCTACTGGAGTCATTTAATGATGCTTTTCTGATGGAGGTGTGTGGTTTTGGAGCATTGACATTGTGACCTTTACAGTTTGATTTAAAAACAAAGTTTGCATTAAACAAACAAAAAAGTCATATACATCTGTGATGGCACCAGAATACGTAAATTACGAATGTCATTTTTGGTTGGCCTTGCTCATTTGAATCTTGACACGAGTCACGTTACTTCCGCTACTCTAGAGGGCGCAAAAGCGCATGCCTTGCCCACACGTGACGCAACTCTAGATGCTTCAAAACGCGGAAGTGATGTTTGTTTTGATCCTCCTGCTACGGATGTATTACAAAGTGCTTTGACTCAGTTTGATATGTAATCATAATAATATCGTAGTGAAAATGTCCAGGAAGTCATCAGATTATGAGTATCAGTTATTGTCACAGAAAGACGGATGCAGTAAAACACTGGGTCTGTTTTCATCATCACATGATGCTTTAACTTACAGTCAGTGTCATCAGAGAGGACATTCATTTGATTATGTGCCCAAAGTCACTCAAAATGACTTCACAGGTAAGTCACTGAACATTGCAAATGAAGAGTTTGGTTCCAAAATGAGAACTTTATTTTTTTTGTTTCAAAAATCATGTATTTTATTAAGTTATCATGTTTTTTATTGTGTTTTATTGTTTTAGTTAGCTTATTTTTTTGTAATTATGGCTAACTGCAGTTTGATTGATAGTAATTGGAATGCACAACAATTTTTTTTTAAAATAAATAATGATTTAAATAAATCTCATTTTGGAACCAAACTCTTATCAAGTATATGAAATATATTGGATATAGATTTTCTTTATTTTGTCAATATAATAACTTATATAATGTATATTATAGTACTGTATGTATTGTATAGTAGGATCTGTGAAAGTTATGGTGTAGTAAGGGAAGTGTGCTTATATTATTTATAGTATACTGTATATATTTTAGTAATGTACTTTAACATATAGTCACACTCACAGAGAGTGCCATAAAATAAAAAACCTAGACTATTATTGTGTTTCACGTGTTCTTTTTACATTTTGTCTTCTCTTTGTTTTGATTACATCAAAGAAATAGAAATATCTTGTTTCTTTTCCAGATAAATCTCAAGGATTTCTGTCCTGGATTTGCAACTTGATTGTAACGTTCCTTGTTTTCCTGGTCACCTTAATAAGCTTCCCTATTTCTGGATGGTTTGTTTTAAAGGTCAGTTTCATGCACACGATCGGAGAACTTTCGATCTTATATGACGTTTTCGGACAGTTTAAATGCAGAATATTATTTCCAGGTTGTACCAAACTATGAGAGGATCGTTGTTTTTCGTCTGGGTCGGATCCGTCCACCTAAAGGTCCAGGGGTGGTTCTGGTTCTGCCCTTGATTGATCAGTGGCAGAGAGTCGACCTGCGGACAAGAGCCTTTAATATTCCACCCTGCAAGGTACAATCCATACGAGACACATGCATAACACTCTTATCTTGAAATTTATATGAAGACATCTCCAGATTAGCAATCTAGATTCACAACATTGAAATTCCCGATCTTTTTACCAACAGGTGACCACTAAAGATGGTGGACTGGTGTCGGTTGGAGCAGATATTCAGTTCCGGATATGGAGTCCAGTGATGTCAGTGGTGGCCGTGCAGGATCTGAACGCGTCCACGCGACTCACAGCACAGAATGCCATGATGCAAAGCCTCAGCAAAAAGACACTGAGAGAGATACAGACAGAGAGAATCAAACTCGGAGAGCATCTCGGGGTGAGATGCTCAAATGCCCATTCATTTTAATTGCATGAATATAGTATTGTTTCACTTAATAAGAAAAAGTGGGTTTAAAATGACAATGACGTGAGGGTAAATTATGCTAGAATTTTCATTTTAGGACTAAACTCTAAAACCCTAAGTATTTCACTCTGTAAGGTTTTCAAGAGTCATTTGCACAAGTTTAAACTAGTCATTTATAAGTGACACTGCAACACCGTTGAAGTAAGATTTTTTTTTAAATGCTTGTGTGATGCAGATGGACATGAACGAGATGACAAAGCCGTGGGGGCTGGAGGTGGACCGCGTGGAGCTCATGCTAGAGGGGGTGCTCCGGGACCCAGACGGGGGTCAGTCGGGGACATTAATCATGCCCCCATCAGTCCCTGGGTTAGAAGGTCTGACCGGGCCAATCCAGCAGCTCGCCATGCATTTCCTGAGCCAGACGGCTGCATCTCACACTAGTAAAGGTGATATTTACAATCCTCCACTGTATTATAAACATATTTTAGACATCTTAAAATAAGAATAGTTCATACTTTCATTTTAAGGCTGTAAGGATTGTATTTATTTATAGTGTAAAACAAGAAAAGTAAGTTTATAAAGACTTTGTCTGAAGCCTTAAAGGTGTTTTGAAGTTATGTCTGGGCAGTTCAAAGCAGTTTGAATATAGTATTGTGTATGTATAGAGATATTTGTCTTCTGTGGTTGACGAGGTGTTGTGATTTAAATGAGGAAGGATTTTGAAAACACATATGTACAGTAATATAAAGTCCCGTTTTGTGTGTGTGTTTTTTTTAGATGTGGTGGATTTTGCGGACGAGCTGAATTCGGGCCCAGTCGCAGCTGTGAGATGCAGCAGTGTTGATGGGCTGTTGGATCGGGTCAGATCAGTGCTGTCTGAAGAGCTGGTCCATCAGGTCAGAGCCTGTTATCACTTTCACATCTCCACTGACT